>NC_045976.1:39967450-39990045 GCF_010909765.2 Amblyraja radiata
AAACGAGCAAGTCACAACTAACACTCATTACAACAGAAGACATAAAGAGCTGAAGTAACTCAGCGGGTCAAACATCATCTCTGGAGAACATATTCTTCAGTCAGAGAGTAGTGAATCTGTGAAATTCATTGCCACAGACGGCTGTGGAGGCCAAGTCAATAAATATTTTTAAGGCAGAGATTGACAGATTTTTGATTAGTGCGGGTGTCAGGGGTTACGGGGAGAAGGCAGGAGATTGGGGTTGAGAGGGAGAGATAGATCAGCCATGACCAGGACAAGGGGTCACAGCTTAAGGATAAGGGGGAAATCCTTTAAAACCGAGATGAGAAGAACTTTTTTCACACAGAGAGTGGTGAATCTCTGGAACTCTCTGCCACAGAGGGTAGTCGAGGCCAGTTCATTGGCTATATTTAAGAGGGAGTTAGATGTGGCCCTTGTGGCTAAGGGGATCAGAGGGTATGGAGAGAAGGCAGGTACGGGATACTGAGTTGGATGATCAGCCATGATCATATTGAATGGCGGTGCAGGCTCGAAGGGCCGAATGGCCTACTCCTGCACCTAATTTCTATGTTTCTATGTTTCTATGATTGAATGGCGGAGTAGACTTGAAGGGCCGAATGGCCTAATTCTGCTCCTACCACTCATAGACAATAGACAACAGGTGCAGGAGTAGGCCATTCGGCCCTTCGAGCCAGCACCGCCATTCAATGTGATCATGGCTGATCATAGGCTAATCTCCCATGTGGGACCTCATCAAACCGAAGGGCCTGTGTCCCTACAGCACCTCTATGTGTCTCCATACAGCTATTTAACACAGACGCTTCGAGTTTTCTTCATGAGAATGATATTCCTCCTTCTTAAATGTCAGCTCTGGATAACCCGCTTAATATTTCACCCTTAACATTCATAATGACTTTAATTTTGAAGTTAGTCCCCCATGACCTGAAATCATCTTATTACTGCAGGGGGCGGTACATGATCTGTATTCCAATTGTTCAACGTGGCGCTTCACGGCGGGACGATTGTGAAGCGAAGTCGCAATACATCACAGCACCAAGAGGCCAGAGCAACACAAATTGGCCACGTTTTAGTTTGATAGAAGGATAATTTTAGCAAGAACGAGCAGGTAGAGCAACATTTTTTTTAATTGTCGCAAATAACACGCGCGTACGTAGTTGGGGAAACACGACGGTGGTCCTGAGCCCACGAGGAGCACCAGCTGACGACGTACGGAAAGAGCCGCCAACGAACCCCCCCGTCACGTGACGCTACCGACCAGTGACGAGGGTTCTGAATACCCAGCTTCACCACCAGGTGTCGCTACAATGGACACAAAGGGCCGGTGTATCTCAATGGGGAAAGGCAGCACCTCCGGACAAAAAGGATGGGTCCGTTTCCTCAGCCCGAAATGTCATAAGGTCATAAGGAATAGGAGTAGAATTAGGCCATTCGGCCCATAAGGTTTACTCCGCCATTCAATCATGGCTGATCTATCTCTCCCTCCTAAACCCAGTCTCCTGCCTTCTCCCCATGACCCCTGACACCTGTACTAATCAAGGATTAGAATCAAAGGACAGTGAGGGGGGGGGGGGGGAGGGAACTGGTGGCAGGAAAAGGCCAGAACAAAGTAGGTCAGGCAACAGTGGTCGAAGGAAGGGCGGAGCCCATAATGGCCCATCAAGTCTTCTTCTCCATTCATTCATGGCTGATCTATCTTTTTCCTCTCATCTCCATCCTCCTGCCTCATCCCCACAACCCCTGACACCCGTACCAATCAAGAATCAGTCAATCTCCGCCTTAAGGGCCTGTCCCACTTACGCGACTTCTTCGGCGACTGCTGGCACCCGTCATAAGTGACCAGAAATAGGTGACCAGCGGTGGCCAGAAAGACGCTACGACTCTTAGGGTGACTAGGAGACGATTCACGACCGTACAGGCGACATGTCGCGGGGTGAAGCCTGTATGGTCGTGAGTAGTCGCCCAAAGAGTCGTACCTTGTTCTGGTCGCCGCTGGATTTTCAACATTTTCGGCGACCTGTAGCGACCTATGACGGGTGCTGGCAGTCGCCGAAAAAGTCGCGTAAGTGGGACAGGCCGTTTAAAAATATCTATTGACATCCTCCGCAGCCGTCTGTGGCAGTGAATTCCACAGATTCGCCACCCTCTGACTAAAGACATTTCTCCTCACCTCCTTTCCAAAGGTACCTCCTTTTATTCTGAGGCTGTGTCCTCTGGTCCCAGACTCTCCCACTAGTGGAAACATCCTCTCCACGTCCACTCTATCCAGGCCTTTCACTATTCGGTACGTTTCATTGAGGTCCCCACCTCATCCTTCTAAACTCCAGCGAGTACAGGCCCAGAGCCATCAAACGCTCATCGTATGTTTCACTAATAATAATAATGGATGGGATTTATATAACGCCTTTCTAATACTCAAGGCGCTTTCTACACTAGGAAGATAGATAGATACAAAATGCTGGAGTAACACAGCGGGACAGGCAGCATCTCTGGAGAGAAGGAATGGGTGATGTTTCGGGTTGAGAAGAAAGGTCGCGACCTGAAATTTTGGGTCGCGACCCTACTTCTCAACCCGCAACGTCACCCATTCCATCGATGCTGCCTGTCCCGCTGAGTTACTCCAGCATTTTTTGTCTGTCTTCAGTGTAAACCAGCATCTGCAGTTCCTTCCTACACATGTGTTTCTCTACCATAATTGTGTCTTAAGCCTTTAATATCCCAGCTGGAAATACAAATATTCCTCTGGAATATTAACCAACAGGAGAAAGGAAAGTTCCAACTCCGAGAGTGCTGGTAAACCTTGCTCACAATAGAATCCTCAGCCTAAACTGTCACGTTGCATTTCACACACATAAATCATCCGAGACCTCGCTGGTAATGTGAGGAAAACGCAGGATTTGAGATTCTTGGGCACCGATCCCCGCACCTCAACACCATCCTACACACACCAGAGACAATTTAACACATTTGCACCAAGCCAATTAACCTAGAAACCTGCACGTCTTTGGAGTGTGGGGAGGAAACCGAAGATGTCGGAGAAAACCCCACGCATGTCACGGGGAGAACGTACAAACTCCGCACAGACAGCACCCGTAGTCGGGATCGAACCCGGGTTGATGAGGCAGCAACTCTATCGCTGCACCACCGTGCCACTTGACAATGGCTGACAATCAGTACCCCGATTGGGGATGATCAGCCACGATCACATTGAATGGCGGTGCTGGCTCGAAGGGCCGAATGGCCTGCTCCTGCACCTATTGTCTATTGTCTATTGTCTAGTGAGTCTGGGAAGGGAATGGAAGCCGGTATTGATTTGGGAAGAAACATTAATGCCGTTTTCTGTTGTGATTGAGTATTGGAGCAGCAGCTTGGTCAGCTACCCAGTGGCTTATCGCTAGGAACTCTTTGGTGTTGCTTCCCTTTGATTGCTAACCACGGGGACTCAGCAACCCAGTCCAACCTCTTCATCAGCGCTGCCTTACAAGCTAACGTAATTGAGCCAGCCATTCTGAACATGGCACAAGAGCAGCACAGTGATGCAGCGGTAGAGTTGCTGCCTCACCGCGCCAGAGACCCGGGTTCGATCCTGACTCCGGGTGCTGTCTGTACGGAGTTTGTACATTCTCCCCGTGGCCTGCGTGGGTTTTCACCGGGAGCTCAGGTTTCCTCCCGCACTCCAAAGACATGCAGGTTTTCTAGCTTAAGTGGCTCCAGTAAATTGCAAATTGTCCCTTGTGTGTGTAGGATAGTGGTAGTTTACGGGGTGAAAGCTGGTTGGCAAGGACTCAATGGGCTGAAGGCTCCTTTATCTAAAGTAAAGTCTAAAGTTAAAATGAAAATATCAAAACTACACATGACTTTGTCATAATTCATGGAACAGCAAGTGCAAACAGCATTTCTATCTTCCTAGCGGGTCTTGAAGTAATAAGAGATGAACAGCAACATGCTTCAGCAGCAACTGATGCCAAGGCTACTGTCTGAAGAAGGGTCCCGATCTGAAACATCGCCCATCCATGTCCTCTGTCCGACCCGCTGAGTTACTCCAGCACTTCGTGGTCTACGCAGAGTACAGATAAAGGGAATAAGTGCAAGATATAGTCCAATAAAGTCCGATCAAAGATGGTCCGAGGGTCTCCAATGAGGTAGTTGGGAGGTTAGGACCGCTCTCTGGTTGTTGGTAGGATGATTCAGTTGCCTGATAACAGCCGGGAAGAAACAGTCCCAGAATCTGGAGGTGTGCGTTTTCACACTTCTGTTCTTCTTGCCCGATGGGAGAGGGGAGAAGAGGGAGTGGTCAGGGTTGAGACTGGTCCTTGATGATGCTGCTGGCCTTGCCGAGGCAGCGTGAGGTGTAGATGGAGTCAATGGAAGGGAAGTTGGTTTGCGTGGTGGTCCGCTTTGGTCTTGGCATCGAGATCGGTACGGACATTGTGGGCCGAAGGGCCTGTTCCTGCGATGTATCGTTCTATGTTCTACGTTCAGAGCTCCAGGTAAATGAGTTGGAGTTGGGGAAGATTACATTCATGGGCCTTGGAGGGGAAGAGGGCTTTAGAGAATGAGCAGGAAGTAAAGTATTAATGGGTTTTACGACAGCATGTGATGGCGGTAGACTTGAAGGAGAGTATTCAGAACCGGAAGGGAGAGGATTGTTAGTTATAAACTAAAGCCCCTGTCCCACTGTACGAGGTAATACAGGAGTTCTCCCGAGCTTAAAAAAAAAAAATCGGACTCATGGTAAGTACGCAGAATGTACTTACCGGGAACGTCGGAGCTCGGGGACGTCTCTTAGCGGCTCGTAACGCTAACGGCAGGTACCCGGGAAACGCGGTAAAGTTGTGAAGATTTTTCAACATTGTGAAAAATTTTCACGAGAGCCCCGAGTACCCACGAACGGCCATTACCGTAAATCTCCGAGTTCGAATCAGTGGAAACTCGGGAGAACTCTTGAATTACCTCATACAGTGGGACAGGCGCTTAACGCCAGAGTTCTAAAATGAGTCCTTCAAGTCAACTGCCCTGTTATGTTATTCCCACTTCCATCCTGATCCAGCGAAACAGAACTTGATATAAGTCTTCCAACGTAAGCACTCTCTCACCTTCCAGCGATTAGGCCCATGCTTTTAAACTCATTCTAAATCCTTTCAAAGCTTTTGGAATATATTTTGGTTTATGTGAATCTGATCTCAACTACCTTAAAGTCGCACAAAGGGAATCTAATTTCAAGTGGATTCACTGCAAAATTCTGTTGGGATTCGGCTAATGTATCACTTCCATTGAGAGGATTTGATGAGAGAAATTTGTGATGGATTCGGTTCACTTTGCGGCACTTGCATTTCGACATGGAAAATGCTGGTGGTTTAGTTTAGTTTAGCGATACAGCACGGAAACAGGCCCTTCAGCCCACTGAGTCCGCGCTGACCAGCGATCCCCGCACACCTAATGGGCCTGTCCGACTGCCGGCGACTGTCAAGAGTGGTACACACCAGTTGAGGTCAGATTTATCTAAACCAAATGTATTCCAAAAGCTTTGAAAAACCAGGGACTGTCAGAGTGGAACACACACACACACACACACGCACGCACACACACACACACACACACACACACACACACACACACACACACACACACACACACACACACGCACACACACGCACACACACACACAAACGCACACACACACACAAACGCACACACACACACACACACAAACGCACACACACACAAACGCACACACACACAAACGCACACACACACACACACACACACACACACACACACACACACACACACACACACACACACACACACAACACACACACAGATACACACACATACACACACACACACACACACGCGCACACACGCACACACGCACACACACATGCACACACACACACACACAGCCACACACCACACACACACACACACACACACACACAAACACACACACACACACACACACAAACACACACACACACACATCGCTTCCTTCACCAGCCCGTTATACAGGCGGGGGACAGGGCAAGCGGGGGGAGCGCTGTCTGAGTGAAATTCACACGGTGCAAAGCCAATGTGATACAGACACACACCGCGATGAACAGGAAGGTTGGCGCTGTAATTAAGACGGTGAAAGCACAGTGTACGGGACGGGTCATGTATGTCCTTTAAAAGAGGGGGGGGAGAGAGGGGGGGCAGAATGAAGCCGCCATGGAGAGTAGCGGGAATTCTCGTGCCGTAGGTGGGTTGCCAGGAGGTCCTAGTGAGTCGCCAGGAGGTCGAAGGTTCTCGTATTTTGCAGCCAGTGCTGACCGGTGAATTTCACTGGCTCATTGGGAGATAAAAAACGTAAGCAGTAGTATTAAGAACCAAGGGTAACCGACCGGTAATGTTAATATCTGCCGAGCTTCACATCCTTGAGTCTCTGGCTTCTTCAAAGTTGTCTCCACTCCTTCTCCCCCCTTCTCCCACGGGCAGTGGCCTGAAAAATCGCCTAAGTGGGACAGGCCCATAACACTGTCCTACACATACTAGGGACAATTTACATTTACACCAAGCGAGTACGTCTTCGGAGTGCGGGAGGAAACCAAAGATCTCGGAGAAATCCCACGCAGGTCACGGGGAGAACGTACAAACTCCGTACAGACAAGCGCCCGTAGTCAGGATTGAAGCGAGGTTTCTGGCGCAGTAAGGAAGTAGCTCTACCACTACGCCCATATGAGGTTCCAGACGTGAGAGACGGCAGGCACTGTCTGAATGTGGCCACAGACAAGTAAGTAAGTAAGTTTATTGGCCAAGTATTCACATACAAGGAATTCGCCTTGGTGCTCCGCCCACAAGTAACAACATGACATACTGTGACAGTTACGAATGACTCAGAAAACACTAAACATTAATAATAATAAAAAAACATGAATGATAAAACACCATTGATCAAGCATGTGAACCAACAAAATACCAGATCAAAGGGAGGCTACAGATTTTTGGCTGTTGAGTAGAGCAACTACTCGTGGATAAAAACTGTTTTTATGTCTGGCTGTGGCAGCTTTGACAGTCCGGAGTCGCCTTCCAGAGGGAAGTGATTCAAAGAGTTTGTGGCCAGTAGGTAGGTATGTTGCAAAGCGTACCTGAAGCGTCGCTGAAAATCTGTCCCAGCCCGTGTGCGCGATTTTGGCGTCGTTTAGAGGGGGGGCGGGTTTAAAACGCGATTTTCCCTAGGCTGTTCAAATCGAGGATGTTCAGCCTAGTTAATTATTAACGAAAAATCGCTGGAAGATTCCGTCGCTTTAGCTATTATTAGTTTTAAGAGCTTTATCTAATTGTTATAGTAGTTAAAAAATTAACCTCTAAACCCGCGACCGCCGGCAACGGCCGGATCTCATACAGGGGACAATAGAAGGTAGGCTGTTTATTTTTACATTAAAAAGGGCTTCTTAAGATCCCTTTATACAAAGATTAATGTTGCGAGTAGCTAATTTTGGGCCCATTATATCCCGCAGTATTTTTCTGGGCATTTGAGGGCACAAATCTAGCGCAATGTCAACGTTCTAAACCAGCGCGTTCACAGGATCCCACTAGAAAGCTGATTTAAGTGGACTTTAATTTACAGCAATTAAACACTAAATTCCTTCCATTTGGCCTATAAATTAATGTAAATGAGATTTAAAATTCATGTTTTATTGTGAATTATTTGTGAATATTATTTGGACACTTAGGCTATTTAAAAATGTTAATCATTTATTAAGAAATGGATAGATGTTTAGATCTAGTAATTGAAGTTTGAAATTGAGCTACAATTGGGTAACTAACTAATTATATGCTTTAATTTCAGGTCATCCAAGTAAGATTATTTTATATTTGTTTCAGAATGCTTCAATCTATGATAACTGAAAATTTCATTCAGTTCTCTTAATTTTTAAGAAGGTTATGGGCTTTTGACTGTCCACGATCACAGCTTTTTTGTTATGTCCATAGAAAATCAATAGGGAACAAGATGCTAATTTCCGAGTATGAAAATGGCCATAACTTTTTAAATACTTGAGATATGAAAGTGAATTAGGTGTCAAATTAAACTTCTTTTTATGCTTTATCTGATGGGATAAATTGCAGACTTGATTTTATAAATCTCAAAATGTTGTAACATTGCTACAGTAGGGGGAACAGTGCCTCATATTTCCGCTGGTGCCTCGTAAGGGCGGCACGATGGCGCAGCGGTAGAGTTGCTGCCTCACAGCACCAGAGACCCGGGTTCGATCCTGACTACAGGTGCTTGTCTGTACGGAGTTTGCACGTTCTCCCCGTAACCTGCGCGGGTTTTTCTCTGGCTGCTCCGGTTTCCTCCCACACTCCAAAGACGTGCAGGTTTGTAGGTTAATCGGCTTGGTGCAATTGTAAATTCTCCCGAGTGCGTGTCGGATAATGGTTAAGAAGGAACTGCAGATGCTGGAAAATCGAAGGTAGACAAAAATGCTGGAGAAACTCAGCGGGTGCAGCAGCATCTATGGGGCGAAGGAAATAGGCAACGTTTCGGGCCGAAACCCTTCTTCAGACTGATGTAGGGTGGGATCCCCGTTCCAGCGCAGGTCCGCAAAAACAGCAGGTACAGCAAGTACAGTACCTGGAAACAAAGGGGAAGCCTCCATTGTGTCCGGAAACATGGCCGACGGGCAGGACTTCAGGTCAGAATGAAGCGCAGGGGACTTCGGCCCCCTCTCCCTACTATCCTACTGGCTAATGTACAGTCCCTTGAAAACAAAGTGGAGGACTTAAGGGCAAGACTGCTTTATCAAAGGGAGCTGAGGGAATGCTCTGTGTTCTGTTTCACAGAGACATGGCTCACCCCCAGCTCCCCAGACTCAGCGGTCCAGCCTGAAGGGTTCTCCATCCACCGCATGGACCGTACCCTGGCATCTGGGAAAGGGAGAGGAGGGGGCGTCTGCCTCATGGTCAACTCTGCGTGGTGTTCCGACGTGGCAGTCCTGTCCAACTCCTGCTCTCCACACCTCGAACATCTGACGGTGAAGTGCCGGCCCTTCTACCTCCCAAGAGAATTCACCTCCGTTATCCTGACCGCGGTCTACATCCCACCCCAGGCAGACGTCCGTCTGGCACTGGAGGAGCTGCACGCCGTGGTCAACAAACACCAGACGTCTTACCCCGAGGCATTTACCACCAATGCTGGGGACTTCAATAAGGCGAACCTCAAGAAATCACTCCCCAACTTCCACCAACATGTCTCCTGCTGCACCAGAGGACCTAACACCCTCGACCACTGCTACACCACCATCAAGAATGCCTATCGTTCTATCCCTCGCCCTCACTTCGGTAAGTCCGACCATACCGCGGTGCTGCTTCTTCCTGCCTACAAGCAGCAATTAAAGAGCGCACCCCCAGAAGTGAGGACAGCACAGAGCTGGTCGGGGGGGGGGCAGAAGAACAACTACAGGACTGGTTGGAGTCTGTAGACTGGGCAATGTTCAAGGACTCGGCAACGGACTTGAACGAATATGCCACAGTCGTTACAGACTTCATAAAGAAATGTGTGGAGGACTGCATCCCTACAAAAACCTTCCGAGTGTTTCCCAATCAGAAACCTTGGATGAACTTTGAGATCCGCACTCTTCTAAAGTCCAGACACAGGGCATTCACCTCCAACGATACAGTGGCCTACATAAAGACCAGATACGACCTTGGTAAGGCCATCAAAAAGGCCAAAAGGGACTTCTGCTACAAGCTGGAGGATGAGACAGATGTTCGGCAGCTGTGGCGGGGCCTGAATGCAATCACCTCCTACAAGGCGAAACCAGGAGGCAGCTCGAATGTCGGTGAAACATCACTCCCTGACGAGCTCAATGCGTTTTACGCACGCTTTGACAGGGAGAATACTGATGTGCCTTCCCGATTCCCCATTCGCCGGTCGTGTTCTAAAAACCTGTGCGGACCAACTGGCGGGAGTTTTTACGGACATTTTCAACCTCTCACTTCTGAGGTCTGAGGTCCCCACCTGCTTCAAAAGGGCATCAATTATACCGGTGCCCAAGAAGAGTAAGGTGACGTGCCTCAATGACTATCGACCAGTGGCACTAACGCCGGTGGTGATGAAGTGCTTTGAGAGGTTGATTATGGAGCAAATCAACTCCTACCTCGACAAAACCCTGGACCCACTGCAGTTCGCGTACCGCCACAACAGATCAACGGTGGATGCGATCTCGCTGGCCCTCCACTCCGCACTGGACCACTTGGACAACAAAAACTCATATGTCAGGCTGTTATTCATTGATTACAGCTCGGCATTTAACACAATCATCCCCTCCAAACTGGTTACCAAACTCGCAGAACTGGGTCTCTGCGCATCCCTCTGCAACTGGATCCTCGACTTCCTCGTCCACAGACCACAGTCTGTTCGTATTGGTGGAAATGTGTCAGCCTCGATAACAATCAGCACGGGAGCACCTCAAGGCTGCGTGCTCAGCCCCCTGCTGTACTCACTCTATTCCCATGACTGCGTAGCGAACCACAGTGCGAACTCCATCATCAAGTTCGCTGATGACACCACCATCGTGGGGCGTATCACTGATGGGGATGAGTCAGAGTACAGAAGAGAGATCGAGCAACTGTCCATATGGTGCCAGCGCAATAACCTGGCCCTCAACACCAGCAAAACCAAGGAACTGATTGTGGACTTTGGAAGGAGTAGGAGGGGGACCCACAGCCCCATTTATATCAACGGGTCGATGGTTGAAAGGGTCAAGAGCTTCAAATTCCTGGGCGTGCACATCTCTGAAGATCTTTCCTGGTCCGAGAACACTAATGCAATCATCAAAAAAGCACATCAGCGCCTCTACTTCCTGAGAAGATTACGGAGAGTCGGATTGTCAAGGAAGACTCTCTCTAACTTCTACAGGTGCACAGTCGAGAGCATGCTGACCGGTTGCATCGTGGCTTGGTTCGGCAATTTGAGCGCCCTGGAGAGGAAAAGACTACAAAAAGTAGTAAACACTGCCCAGTCCATCATCGGCTCTGACCTTCCTTCCATCGAGGGGATTTATCGCAGTCGCTGCCTCAAAAAGGCTGGCAGTATCATCAAAGACCCACACCACCCTGGCCACACACTCATCTCCCTGCTACCTTCAGGTAGAAGGTACAGGAGCCTGAAGACTGCAACAACCAGGTTCAGGAATAGCTACTTCCCCTCAGCCATCAGGCTATTAAACCTGGCTCGGACAAAACTCTGATTATTAACAACCACTTTCTGTTATTTGCACTTTATTTGCAGTTTATTTATTCATGTGTGTATATATTTATATCATGGTATATGGACACATTTATCTGTACTGTAGTAAATGCCTTACTATTTTTCTGTGTGCTTAAGCAAAGCAAGAATTTCATTGTCCTATACAGGGACACATGACAATAAACTCACTTGAACTTGAACTTGAGGGTGGGGGGAATGGCGAGAAGAAAATAAATAAATAAACAAATAAATAATGCCGTCCGATAATGCTAGCGTGCGGGGATCAACGGTCGGCACGGACTCGGTGGTCCGAAGTTCTTGCTTCCGCGCTGTATCTCTAAACTAAACTAAAATCTCAGGTGCCTTCCGCTATCTCAAAGAAGAGATTCATAACACATTCCCACAAGGGCTGCCTTCCTTTGTTCCAGCGTTGTGTCACTTGCATTTTCTCCGAGAAAATGTCAATAATTATTCCTTCCCTTGGCCCAGATATTATATTCGGAATACTTCACGATCGCAGTGGGGAATATAAAATTTGCCAGTTCAATATTGCAAATGAAAGTCTGAAGAATATGTTTATCCCCTCTGTAATTTAGCAGGGACTTAAGCTTTCAATATAAGATGGCAAATATTGACTCCAGGATCATAAAATATGACATTTTCTCTAGACCTTTACAATTATTACTGAATAAAGACTGGGTAAAATATCAAATTCTAACGTCTCTACTAGCTTTTGCTTCAGGTGGAGCAGTTGCAGACATTAACAGTTTGTTAAGTGCGCAAACAGTATTAATTTTATTTCTTGCATTAATTCCACATACTGTATAAGGCCATTTGGTCATCAAAACTTAGGATCAGAATTAGGCCATTCGGCCCATCAAGTCTACTCTGCCATTCAATCACGGCTGATCTATCTCTCCCTCCCAACCCCATTCTCCTGCCTTCTCCCCATAACCCCTGTCATAGAAACATAGAAACATAGAAAATAGGTGCAGGAGTAGGCCATTCGGCCCTTCGAGCCTGCACCGCCATTCAATATGATCATGGCTGATCATCCAACTCAGTATCCTGTACCTGCCTTCTCTCCATACCCCATGATCCCTTTATCCACAAGGGCCACATCTAACTCCCTCTTAAATATAGCCAATGAACTGGCCTCAACTACCTTCTGTGGCAGAGAATTCCAGAGATTCACCACTCTCTGCGTGAAAAATGTTTTTCTCATCACCCGTACTAATCTGACTGTCTAGTACTGACACCCGTACTAATCGAGAATCTATCTATCTCTGCCTTAAAATCAATTGGTGCACGGTGGTGCAGCGGTGGAGTTGATGCCTTACAGCGCTTGCAGCGCCGGAGACACGGGTTCGATCCCGACTACGGGTGCTGTGTGTAAGGAGTTTGTACGTTCTCCCCGTGACCTGCGTGGGTTTTCTCCGGGTTCATCGGTCTCCTCCCACACTCCAAGATGTACAAGTGTGTAGGTTAATTTTTTATTTAACCTTTATTTAACCAGGAGAAGTCTCATTGAGATTCAAAAATCTCTTTTACAAGAGAGTCCTGGCCAAGACAGGCAGCAGCACAGTTCCACAGTTACAGACAATAATTTAAAAAAAACAACAGAGAACATATAAATAGAGTCACAGTCAGAACATCATCAAACAAAGCATGTACAGACAGAAGAGCCCGCTTCAACATCATTAAGAAGGGATTTAAATCTGTTTATAGAAACCAGCTCCTTAAGTTTCAGTTCATTCTGCAGCTGGTTCCATGCGAAGGGAGCAGCATAACTAAATGCCCTTTTCCCCAGTTCAGTACGGACTTTAGGTACAGTTAGTAAGAACAAGTCCTCAGAGCGGAGCTGATAAGTTCCTGTGCTTTTTCGAATTACATACTTCTGCAAGTATGAAGGAAGAACACCGAGGATAGTCTTATAAATAAGGGTATGCCAATGATGGAGTCTGCGGGTGGACAGGGCAAACCATCCAACTTGAGCATACAAAGAGCAGTGGTGCGTGAGGGTTTTAAAATTAGTAACAAATCTCAGTGCTCCGTGGTAGACCGTGTCCAAAAGACTGTAGGCATTTTGAAGATGCATTCATATATAAAACATCACCATAGTCCAACACAGACATAAACTAATTGGCTTGGTGTAAGCGTAAATTGTCCCTAGTGTGTGTAGGATAGTGTTAATGTGCGGGGATCGCTGGTCGGTGCAGACTGGATGGGCCGAAGGGCCTGTTTCTGCGCTGTATCTCTAAATTAAAACACTGCTGAACACTCGTCGGAGAATGAAGGAGAACTTCTTTAAAGTAGACATACCTTGAGAAGATTTCACAGTGGAGTGGACAAAATGGGAGGATGGTGTTGAACTGTTTAGTTTAGAGATACAGCATGGGAACTGGCCTTTCCGCCCGTCGAATCTTCGCCAACGCCTTTCCAAAAGGTTAGGAAGGAACTGCAGATGCTGGTTTATACCGAAGATAGACACAAAATACTGGAGTTGGGAGAGCCCAGAACCAGGGGCCACAGTTTAAGAATAAAGGGTAAGTCATTTAGAACGGAAACGAGGAAACACTTTTTCTCACAGAGAGTTGTGAGTCTGTGGAATTCTCTGCCTCAGAGGGCGGTGGAGGCCGGTTCTCTGGATGCTTTCAAGAGAGAGCTAGATAGGGCTCTTAAAGATAGCAGAGTCAGGAGATATGGGGAGAAGGCAGGAACGGGGTACTGATTGGGGATGATCAGCCATGATCACATTGAATGGCGGTGCTGGCTCGAAGTGGCCAAATGGCCTACACCTGCGCCTATTGTCTATTATAAACTCAGCGGGACAGGCAGCTCCTCTGAATGAAAGGAACGGGCGACGTTTCGAGACTGAGAGTGTAAGAAAGAACTGCAGATGCTGGTTAAAATCGAAGGTAGACACAAAATGCTGGAGCAACTCAGCGGGTGAGGCAACATCTCTGGAGAGAAGGAATGGGCGTTTCAGGTCACCTGTACACAATACTAGTTCATAAGTTCTCAAGTTCCAGGAGCAGAATTAGGCCATTCGGCCCATCAAGTCTACTCCGCCATTCAATCATGGCTGATCTATCTCTCCCTCTCAACCCAATTCTCCTGCCTTCTCCCCATAAGCCCTGAACACTGTGGTCGCAAGGGTATTGAACACAGGGCCACTGATAAGATCGCACCAATGCTCTGTAAAACTAAACTTGCTCAAGAAATTGAGTTGCCGATGACTGATAATAATATTAGCGATAGTATAATAATAATAATAATAATAATAATAATAATAATAATGATGGTAACAAGGTAACTCACACTCACTGTATTCAAGAGAGAGTTAGATTTAGCTCCTCGGGCTAATGGAAGTAAGGGATATGGGGAGAAGACAGGAACGGAGTACTGATTTTGGATGATTAGCCATGATCATACTTTGGTACTTTGGTAGCAAACACAGGAAGGCAGATTACTATCTAAATGGTGTCAAGTTGGGAAAAGGGGAAGTACAACGGGATCTGGGGGCCCTTGTCCATCAGTCTATGAAAGGTACAGCAGGCAGTGAAGAAAGTGAATGGCATGTTGTCCTTTATAACAAGAGGAATCGAAAATAGGAGCAGAGAGGTCCTTCTGCAGTTGTACAGAGTCCTAGTGAGACCACACCTGGAGTATTGTCTGCAGTTTTGGTCCCCTAATTTGAGGAAGGACATTCTTGCTATTGAGGGAGTGCAGCGTAGGTTTACAAGGTTAATTCCCGGGATGGCGGGACTGTCATATGCTGAGAGAATGGAGCGGCTGGGCTTGTACACTCTGGAGTTTAGAAGGATGAGTGGGGATCTCATTGAAACATATAAGATTGTTAGGGGCTTGGACACGCTAGAGGCAGGAAACATGTTCCCGATGTTGGGGGAGTCCAGAACCAGGGGCCACAGTTTAAGAATAAGGTGTAAGCCATTTAGAACGGAGACGAGGAGATACTTTTTCTCACAGAGGGTTGTGAGTCTGTGGAATTCTCTGCCTCAGAGGGCGGTGGGGGCAGGTTCTCTGGATGCTTTCAAGAGAGAGCTAGATATGGATAGAGAGCTAGAAGGCAGGAACAAAATACTGATTTTCGATGATCAGCCATGATCACATTGAATGGTGGTGCTGGCTCGATGGGCCGAGTGGCCTACTCCTGCACCTATTTTCTATGTTTCTTTGTTTCAATGTTTCAATGGATCAAGGTCTAATTAATGACATTACCAGCAAGCAATGTCTTAATAATCCACACAAAGACTTCATTCAACGCTGTCCACAAATAGGAATGAACTATAATGCTCTGGGAATTTGACCAAAAATGGAACAAAATGCTTGGAGACCTGAGCCAAAAGTCGGGAGGATGCGCCAACTGATGTCACCTGCTGCTCATTAGACTTGGCCCTGGCTAGTTCTGACTGCACTGTGCGATCATGCAGTTTGTAACTAGTTGGTTCAGCTAACAGCAAGTAAAAGGCAGCACTTAATGCAAGGAGCCATTTGAAACTTGGAAACCGCACGATTAAATGTCAAATATACTTTAACGAAGGTGGATGCAGAGGGTGTAATTTGGTGTAAGACCTTAGGTTGATTAGTAGGACTGGATGTTACAATCCCTCAGGTTTTTCCACTACAATTGACATTTGATATTCCTGGGGGTGACCACTAGGTGATTTGCTACCAACCAGACACATCTTCAGTTGTGTACCTCAATGTCACTGGGTGTTTTGGCCTTTTATCACAAGACACCCTCAGTTTAGGCAGGCCCACCGCAGGGTGATCAGACCTTATTGTTAGCCGCTGGATGGTCGCGTGGCAGCCCAGACAGCATCTTTTCTCTTCATCCACAGCCAGTGACTGCTCCATTCGGCTTTTTTCCTTCCATCTCCCCTCTCTACCGCTGACTGTGGCTGGTTGGGCTCTGGACTCGTGTCCGTTGGTGGGACAGTACTTGGTTGAGCTTTGCCTGGTGTGCTGATACCCTGTGGACTGTGGTGGTTACCCTGCCACTGGGCTTCACTCGACTGAGAGTTAAGGGCCTGTCCCACTTGCCCGAGTTGCTCACAAGTTTTCCCCTTGATTCAAACTCGTCCGTAGATATATCGTAGCGGCTCGTAATGCCAGACGTAGGTACTCGGGGCATCAGGTAAGTCGGGATGTTTTTTTCTTAAAACATAGGTTTAAGGTGAAGGGGAAATTATTTAATAGGAATCTGAGGGGTAACATTTTCACACAAAGGGTGGTGGATGTATGGAACAAGCAGCCAGAGGAGGTAGTTGAGGCTGGGACTATCCCAACGTTTAAGAAATAGTTAGTCAGGTACATGGATTGGACAGGTTTGGAGGGATATGGACGAAACGCAGGCAGGTGGGACTAGTGTAGATGGGACATTGTTGGCCAGTGTGGGCAAGTTGGGCACTGGGGCTTGCTTCCACACTGTGACTCTATGATTCTGTCTCTCATACTAGAACTGCAACAATTGTTCCAGAACAGAGAGTAAAGTTAGCAAGGACAGCCAAGCAAGTTATCTCCTCTTTTCCTTTGCCCTCGAGGTCACCTGATGGAAGAAGCAAATCTGAATAACATTGCGCACAAGCAGAGATATGAGAAATATTTGAGTAACAGCAAAATTGTAAGAAAGCAGGCGATGCAGAGAAGTCACTCAACAATCTCTGAAAACCCCTGGCCATGCTTCATTAACGTGAATGCATTTCATTAATTATTACGCATCCCGACAGACTATGAAAATCACATTCAAATCTCCAGGGGAGGCAAAACTACAAGCAGATTTCAACTTCAGTTTCAGCTTAGTTTATTGCCACGTGTATTGTGGTACGGTGAAAAGCTTTTTGTTGCGTGCTAACCAGTCAGCGGAAAGACTGAAGAAGGGTTTCGGCCCGAAACGTTGCCTATTTCCTTCGCTCCATAGATGCTGCTGCACCCGCTGAGTTTCTCCAGCTTTTTTGTGTACCAGCGGAAAGACAATACATGATTACAATCGAACCTTTTACAGTGTACAGATACATGTTAAGGGAATAAAGTTTAGTGCAGGGTAAAGCCAGCAAAGTCCGATCAAGGATAGTCTGAGGGAGGTAAATAGCCGTTCAGTACTTCAGGTAAATCTTGCGTGGAAAGGAACTGCGTCTGAGTCCGGAACCAGTCTAACAGGGGCAGGACCTACTTATTTAATATAATATTATATATGGTGTATTATATTGTTATATTATATATATATAATATATATATATTACATATTTATTATGTTACATTAATATTATATTATATCGTATTATGTTATATCAGTATAATATTATATATTATTTTATACAATATTATATATGGTATATTATATTGCTATGTAGTATATATAATATTGCAGGAGTAGGCCATTTGGCCCTTCGAGCCTGCACCACCATTCAATATGATCATGGCTGATCATCCAACTCAGTATACTGTACCTGCCTTCTCTCCATACCCCCTGATCCCTTTAGTCACAAGGGCCACATCTAACTCCCTCTTAAATATAGCCAATGAACTGGCCTCAACTACCTTCTGTGACAGAGAATAGTAAGATTAAACGAGAACTTACCAGTTTGAAGTTTGATCTGTATTTTATGAGGAGTTACGATGAGGGATTACGTGAAGAAGCCCGCCAGGACGCATGCGTGTCATTCTTCAAAGCAGCGGTGTGAGATCACAGATTACTGTAATGACTAAACATAGTAAGATTAGAGAAGAGGTACCAGTTAAGTGTATATGATCTGGGTGGGAGCGGAGGGCACGTAATCCCTCATCGTAACTCCTCATAAAATACAGATCAAACTTCAAACTGGTAAGTTCTCGTTTAATCTTACTATTTTACTTCGGAGTCACGTGAGTGACTACGTGAAGACTTCAAAGCTCTGTGATCTCATGCCGTAAAAACGTCCATGCACACGTCTGCCTTGACTGTGGGAGGAATAGTGTTAACATAATTGCACATGATTCGTTATTGAAATCATAAAATGTATTAACACAAATATAACCCTATTTATGGGTTTTAATTAATTTACAGAATTTAAAATTCTTTCTGCAAATGTTCCAGTCTCTCTCACTGGTTTGTTATAAAATAACTGGAAAGTTCTTTCCCCTGACCATCCTGCTGCTTCGAGGACTTGGTCCATGGGCAGATCCAGTCGTACTGCCGCTGATGTAGCTGCGGCCCTGGTGGAATGAGATTTGAACACATTAGTATCCACCCCAGCCCGCGTCAGTACCTTTTTCAGCCATCTCGAGATCGTTTGGACCGTCACTTTTTTGTGAGGTTTCTTATGGCTGATCAGCAGTCCATTCTCATGCCTCTCAGGTTTTTAGTTTTCACCATGTATAGTGATAGATGTTTAACTATACAGAGGCGGTCATCTGCAGGGTATGACCTACATTGGATATTGAGGCCTGCTGATCCCTGTCTGTTCTGTTTTACTAGTTCGTAAATATGGAACGTAATATCGTCAGGTGAGGAGGTCATGTTGTCCAGTCTGTGCAGTGACTGAACCCTCTGTGCCGTGACCAGTGCCATTACCATGACTGTTTTTTAAAAACGTTAGTCTGTATGGGGACAGGGTAGATGCTGGTGACCAGTTCCTGAGTACTTTCAGGACAATGCTTACATCCCATACATGGGAGTACCTGTTTTTTTGGGGTTTGTGTTAAATATTCCCCTCATGAGCTTGGTTACCAGAGGGTGAGTCCCTACCGTGTAACGCTCTGTCCCTTGCCATAGGTATGTCGACAGGGCACTCTGGCGCTGTTGATGTCACTGTAGCTGAGCCCCTCATCATAGTGGAGGCCTGCCAGATATTCCAGAAGAGATGGGATGTTGATATTTCTGTTGGTGGTTTTGTTCTTATGGTAGTACGTTTCCCACTTTCTGATGTAGACCAGATATTGCTTCTTGGTTGACTCTCTTTGGGCCGCCGAGATGATGTTTGCTGTTCGGTCCATGAGTCCCAATTGTAGAAGCGGTGTTTTTAAACTCTACAAATTAGCAGGTTCCAGCTTTATGGCTTGGATGGCTATCCCGTCACGGGATGTAGTAGTAGATCTGGTCTGTGTGGGATTGTAATACATGGTTCGAATACCATGTTTTGCACCACTGGGAACCATGGTTGAGTATGCCAATCGGGTACTCCCAAATACCAGACGCAGAGTCTTGTTGTATTTTCCTTCATACCCGACTGATGAGGCAGGAGGGAGGGAATGCGTAAATGAACCATTTCCCCCAATGCAACGAAAATGCATCTGTTGCCGTTGCCCCAGGGTCTGGTTCCCATGAAACATAGTTAGATATCATCTAAATGCGACAAGATCGATATCCGGTTTCCCGTATTTTGCTGTGATTTCAGCAAACACTGTTTTGTTTAACATCCATTCGGTGTTTTCATTAAATTTGCGTGACCTGGTGTCTGCCACTATACTTAGTCTCCATGGCAGGTAAGTGGCTGATATCCAAATATTTCTCTGGATGCACCATTGCCAAATTGAATTCGCGAGATTGTCACATGATATCGATTTGTTGCCGCCCATGTGGTTGATGTATGCTACCACAGTGGTATTGTCTATTTGTAATCTAACATGCTGGTGGTGTGTAAGTCCATGAACTGCACCCAACATTTCCAAGTAATTTATACCCAGTGTCAGTAAGAAGGATGCCTCCTGCACTGTCCATCTATCTCCACAGCTGGTGATGGTATTGGTGGCTCCCCACCCCAGTGCACTGGCATCCGTTTGTAGTACCATCGAAGGGTTACTGACAATGATAGGTTTGGAACATAGCCAGATGTTATCGATCCACCATTTTAGCTCCGTTTTGGCTTGAATTGGTAGTCTCATAGGTCTGTTAAAGTGACCTGCATTGATTTTTAGAGCTTGAATTTTAGCTCTCTGTAAGTTTTGGTAATGTAATCCAAATTGTGTGGCTGGGAAAGCAGCCACCATTTTACCAATTACTTTGGCTACCAATCTGATGGATGGATTTGTGATGTCAATGAGGTTGCTACAACCTCTATTATTTCTCTGGCCTTTCCCTCGGGTAATGTCACCATTGTGAACTGAATCAATGGTGAATCCCAAGTAGTCCATAGTAGTGGACGGTGTTAGTTTAGATTTAATTGGATGGATGATAAATCCCATTTTTTCCCAAACAACTGTTTTTGTGGCTGTTACAGTTAATATGGCCAATTCCAAAGTTATGCCCACATGAGTATGTCATCCAAATATGCCATAACCATATGTTTGCATTTGCGTAGAAACGCTAGGCCTGGTTTTTAAATTTTTGTGTACAGCCTTGGCTGATGTTTGCCCATTTGGCAGCGCTTTATATTGCCAGAGTTGTCCCATCCAGTTAAATTTTAAGTAACGTCTGTGGTCACCTCGTATGGGTAGTGAATAGTAAGCATCTTTTAAATCGATGCTAGCCATGAAGTACCCTTTGGAAATTAGTTGTTTAGCAGTAACAAAGGTTTCCATTTTGAAGTGAATATATTGTACAAATGTATTCAATTTGTCAGATCTATGATGATGCGACAACCACCATCTTTTTTGGTTTTAGTACATATATTGGACACGAATTGTAATGGTTCGTGTTGTGTTGTCTGAATTACACCTTTTATGTAAAGTCGCTCCAGTTCAACTTGTGCTTCTGTTTTTTACCTATCAGAGAGCACAAATTCTCGGTTTGGTTTGTGTTGAACTGGAGGGCTGTTTTTGGTGTACAAACTCTATGGCATATCCCTGGATACTGCTTAAGACGTAAGTATTGGATGTTAGCATGCTCCATGCATTTAAAACCTAGTACAGTCTTCCCCCCAACCTCCATGCTTCCCATATTATTTGGGGAACCAGACCCCCTACCTCCATTGTTACCAGTGGCAGGACTACTTCTTCCTGAAGTTCTTCCGTTGCTGTGCTGGTGGTTGGTTCTTCGGGTTGGTTGCTGTTGTTATTGGGGTTACCCGCATCTTCCAGGAGGGTCGGCCTGGGCCATGGCCTAAAAGACTCATGTTTAGAGTGCCGAGCCCTCGAATTTCACCAGTTCTGCCAGTGGGTGCGTAGGGGTGTTGTCGTAGGTTATGGTGGGTTTTTGGCAGGGTAGGTTGATCCTTTGATTAACCCCAAAGTTCTGGCTTCTTCGTCCAGCTCCTTTACCTGCTTAGACAAGTTGCCTCCTGAACAGGAGAATAGGCGGTTTGGTGGCTCCAGGCTTACACAGCCCCGTGGATTTTTGGATTTAGCGTTGGCTGTATGGCACTTTTTCTAATGCTATTTAATTCGTGCTGAGTGTTGCATAGCAGTGCCTGCATGTCCTGTTGGCCTTGGGACATGGCCGTGGTGCCACCGTACGGGCAAAGGCGGTTATTCCTGAAGTTTAGTAACTTCAGGACTTTTTAAACTTCACATCCATGCTTCTGCCCGTGGCCCGATGTGCTTCCAGATGCAGCTGTTTACAATGGCACATTCAGGGAAATGCAGTTTCCTGGTGTAAATGTCTCTGTTGTATCCAGCACAGCCTGTTCCTGTAGCTGGTTCAGTGACATGTAGTCAATGCTTGTTGCAAGCTTAGGCTCCAGGTTTGCCCCTGTTTGGTCTGGCTGCATGAAGCTTACCACCATATCCAGCAAATTCTCTTCACCCTGCACCCCATGCATGCACTGGTGTTTTCTTCCGCGGTCCCCTCTTCCAAGTCAGCCCAGAACTGACTCGAGGCGCTCCCCTCTGATAAGGTGGAGATATTGTGCAGCCCTTGAAAAGGTGCTGCTGTGGGTTTGATATATGCCCACAGTGGCCTGACTCCAAATCCCGGAGCCGGTCACGCTGGAGCAGATGCTCCAAACACCATTCCATGCGGGTCCAGCGCTCTCGGTCGCTGGCCTCCCGTGGTGTATCAGAGTCGGACTCCTCCGAGTCCACGACTCTGTTTGTTTTGTGTTTTGCCTGCCGCCCGGCCGCGTTGATTTGGCCGGTGCGGCGGCTACACAGGGCACAGCTGATCCCACTACGGGTGATGTTGTGCCGACGGCTGCTTTGCTGGCTGTCCGCTGCTTCGCGGTCCTCCCTGACCAGCTTCATCGCAGCCCCGTTTGCTTTTTGCCTTCCCTGTAGTGGGCAAAAAGACGGCAGAGTAAGAAATCTTACCTGCAATAGCGGCTTTTCAAATTGCCGCTGCGGGGGAACGTCCTTCCACCGCGTCTGACGTTTCGCAATGCGTGTAGCATAATGACACGCATGCGTCCTAGCGGGCTTCTTCACGTAGTCACTCACGTGACTCCGAAGTAAAATTCCACAGATTCAC
>NC_045976.1:39990245-40167745 GCF_010909765.2 Amblyraja radiata
AGCATAAAAAATAAGTTTAATTTGACACCTAATTCACTTTCATATCTCAAGTATTTAAAAAGTTATGGCCATTTTCATACTCGGAAATTAGCATCTTGTTCCCTATTGATTTTCTATGGACATAACAAAAAAGCTGTGATCGTGGACAGTCAAAAGCCCATAACTTTCTTAAAAATTAAGAGAACTGAATGAAATTTTCAGTTATCATAGATTGAAGCATTCTGAAACAAATATAAAATAATCTTACTTGGATGACCTGAAATTAAAGCATATAATTAGTTAGTTACCCAATTGTAGCTAATTTCAAACTTCAATTACTAGATCTAAACATCTATCCATTTCTTAATAAATGATTAACATTTTTAAATAGCCTAAGTGTCCAAATAATATTCACAAATAATTCACAATAAAACATGATTTTTAAATCTCATTTACATTAATTTATAGGCCAAATGGAAGGAATTTAGTGTTCAATTGCTGTAAATTAAAGTCCATTTAAATCAGCTTTCTAGTGGGATCCTGTGAACGCGCTGGTTTAGAACGTTCACATTGCGGTAGATTTGTGCCCTCAAATGCCCAGAAAAATACTGCGGGATATAATGGGGCCCAAATTAGCTACTCGCAACATTAAATTGTATAAAGGGATCTTAAGAAGCCCTTTTTAACGTAAAAATAAACAGCCTACCTTCCGTTTTCCCCTGTATGAGATCCGCCCCGTTGTCGGCGGTCGGGGTTTAGAGTTAATTTTTAACCTACTATAACAAGTAAAGAAAGCCCTTAAAACTAAAAATAGCTCCCAGCTACGGAATCTTCCAGCGATTTTTCGTTAATAATTAACTAGGCTGAAAAACCTCGATTTGAACAGCCTAGGGAAAATCGCGTTTAAACCCCCCTCTAAACGCGCCAGACGCCACCGGCTAAGATTTTCAGCGACGCTTCAGGGCTTGCAAATACTCAATGCTAGCATAGACAATAGGCAATAGATAGGGCAGAGTAGTGATCATGTGATCACGGCATGGGACACCACATCATACACCGTTCTCCTTCTCCCATATCCCCGGCTCGCTCTTTAAGAGCCCTTCTGCTCTCTTGAAATTCCAGAGAAACGTACTCCACCTCCCTAAGGGGCTTGTATACAATAGGGAATGCTAAGGCTCTATAGGTGCTGGTCAGGCGCATTGGAATATGTGAGCAATTCTGGGCACCATATGAGGAAGGAGTGTCGGCTTAGAGCTCAGGGGTTTACAAGAATGATCCAGGAATTTGGTAACTAGAGAGCGTTGCAGGGTACTCGGGGAGTTAGGAATGATGGGGGGGGGGGGGGGGATCTCATTGAAACATACAGAATAGTGAAAGGCTTGGATAGAGGATGTGGAGAGGATGTTTCCATTAGTGGGAGAGTCTAGAACTAGAGATCATAGCCTCAAAATTAAAGGACGTTCCTCTAGGAAGGAGACGAGGAGAACTTTCATGAGAGAGGGTGGTGAATCTGTGGAATTCCGTGTCACAGAAGGCTGTGGAGGTAAAGTCAATGGATATTTTTAAGGCAGAGAGATTGTTGATTAGTACGGGTGTCTGGGGTAATGGGGAGAAGGCAGGAGAATGGGGTTAGGAGGGAGAGATAGATCGGCCGTGATTGAATGGCAGAGTAGACTGGATGGGCCGAATGGCCTAATTCTACTCCTATCACTTATGACCTTATGACCTTCAGGTTTGTGCATCCAAGGACACAACAAAATGTTGGATGCAACTATTGCACAAACCAATCTCAAGGCAGCTTGCAATTGTTCTCTTTGGCCAACTAGTTTAGCGCTCCATGTTTATATATCTAGTTTTACACATAAATTATGTACGAGCAAATCTTTATCCCATATCTTCCATAGTTTGGTCGTAATTTGTGAATTCCTTCGAGGCGAAATTAGTTTTTTAAAAAGTGAGTACCCTATTTATGCGCACAGATTTAATGTAGGTAGCTGGAAGGATTAATAAAGTAATCACAGAGGTATGTGGGATCTTGTGATCTTTGTGCATAGGATATAAAAACAAGAACATGTTGAAATAGAAATGAGAAATATTGTCAACACTCGAAGGTTAGGCAGCAACCGTGGGTGGTGAAAGAGAATTAAAGTTTTGGGTCATGACTGAACCATCCTGTCGCTTACTAGAGAGCAGTCCTGGGTCTCCAGCGCTGCATTTGCTGTAAGGCAGCAACTCTACCGCTGCGCCACCATGACCGAACAAACCTATCGCCGCCCACAGTGTACAGAAACAGGCTAAAGGGAACAACGACTAGTGCAAGATAAAGTCCAGTAACATCCGATTAAAAATAGTCCGAGGGTCTCCAATGAGGTAGATGGGAGCGCTCTGCTTGAAATGCCATGAAATTGAATTTGGTGGCCTGCACTCTGCCTGAAATGCTATGAAACTGAGTTCGGTGGCCTGCACTCTGCCTGAAATGCTATGAAACTGAGATGCTATGTGACTGAGCTGCCAGCCCACCAAGCCTGAGTGACTGAGCTACCAGCCCAAGAATCCATTTGGCCCACAATGTCCATACTAGCCCACTGCAAACCAGTCCCGTCGGCCCACAACACCCATACTAGCCCTCCAGCATGCCCCCTCCCCCACTGGCCACCAATATTGGAATTGGTGGAGAGGTGGAATATTGCGTTGGGGGACTACCCCTCTGGTGTGGACATGGGACCCAACGGGTCCCACTTAGTCTAGTGATAATTATTATCGAACTGAAGCTGTCAATGGTTGAATAGTGTTATATCCATCACATATGTAACTGCACAGTGAAATGCTTTTTCCATATATTACACCTGCGGGCACCGCCATTTTTGGCGCCGTTATTTAAAGCCCAAAGTCCAGTCGGCCCGCGCGCGCGATGTACTGGAGCCTTTCCCGCCGACCCACGTCCCTCTCCTCTCTTCGCCCGGCCGTCTTTGTGTCCCGGGGGTGCCTCCCGCAACCGACATTGATGGTGTTGGAGGCATTACCCCCGGCTCACCCTCTCACCGGCCCTCGCACCTCGTGTATCCTGCGGCTCCTTACCGGTTACGCCGACCGACTGACCGGTCATTTCCCCGTTGAGTTTGAGTCAGGAAGCCTGGCTGAGGAGAGCAAAAGCAGATGAACTAAAATAACTTCAGAAACTGGATGAAGACAGCCTTAGATGAGAGAAGGGTTTCGGCCCAAAACGTCGCCTATTTCCTTCGCTCCATAGATGCTGCTGCACCCGCTGAGTTTCCCCAGCAATTTTGTGTACCTTCGATATTCCAGCATCTGCAGTTCCCTGTTGAACAGTCAAGTCAACCTCTCCTAGTTGTGAAGGAAAGAACTGCAGGTGCTGGTATAAATCGAAGGTAGACACAAAACGCTGGAGTAACTCAGCGGGACCGGCAACAATCTCTGGAGAGAAGGAATGGGTGAGGTGTCTGAAGAAGGGTCTCAACCCGAAACGTCACCCATTCCTTCTCTCCACAGATGCTGCCTGTCCCATTGAATTACTCCAGCGTTTTGTGTCTACTCTCTAGTTGTGAGTGGGACTGGCGTGCTGTCAAATTATTGGATCTGATCAGGTTTCGGTTGGGGAGAAGCCATTCTCCGCAGAGCCGATTAAATTCTGTTCGGCAACAGTGTAGTACAGTTTCCAGCCGTCCAAACAGACCCTAATCCACTTGGTCTGGCTGGTTAGTGATGTCTGCTTTGGGAACACATTTCTAAACACAACCATAAATAGCCCCCAATGCATAGGAAGGAACTGCAGATGCAGATTTACACCGAGGATAGACACAAAGTGCTGGAGTGACTCAGCGGGTCAGGCAGCATCTCTGGATATTCTGTACAATGTCTCAGTGTACGACTGCTGTACATTTGTATTGAGGTTTACAGCATGAAAACAGGCCCTTCAGCCCACCGAGTCCACGCCGACCAGTGATCGCCCAAACACCAGGTCTATCCGACACACCGGGAATAATTTACAGAAGCCAATTGGCTTTGGAGTGTGGAAGGAAGCCGGAGCACCCGGAGAAAACCCACGCGGGTCACGGGGAGAACGTACAGACTCCGTACGGACAGCACCCATAGTCAGGATCGAACCTGTGTCTCTGGCACAAGACCCCAACTTACAACCTATCTGAAGCTTTTCTCCAGAGATGCTGCCTGACCCGTCGAGTTACTCTAGCACTTTGTGTCTATCTTGGGTATAAACCCACATCTGCTGTTCTCTGGTTCCACACAGCAACCTCGTAAACCATTATTACACTTTCATAAGGTCAGATGGTCACAAGGAATAGGTGTAGAATTCGGCCATTCGGCCCATCAAGTCTACTCCGCCATTCAAACATGGCTGATCTATCTCTCCCTCCTAACCCTATTCTCCTGCCTTCTCCCCATAACCCCTGAAGCCTGTGCCTTCTCCAATGTCTGCACATCCTTCCCATAATCGGGGCGACCACAACCACACTAGAAATTCAGCCTAACCAACGTCATATAAACCTGAAACATGATTTTCTGAAAGTGCCGGAGTAACTCGACTAGTCAGGAAGGATCTGGACCCAAATCATCTCCCATTCCTTCTCTCCACAGATGCCGCCTGTCCCACTGAGTTACTCCAGCATTTTGTGTCTACCTTAATACATGAGCAGTGGTCCTCATGCAAGCAGAGTGGTAGAAGATGAAACTACAGCAGGAGTTAAGTCCAGGCTCATAAACAGAATCTCAAAGTATACCTTCAAGAGTTCTAATTTTCCCCCGATGATTTTCATTCCTTTTTTTTTTACATCCAGGACTGCTCCGTCTCTCAATCTGCATGATGAACACATTCAGAATATGGTTTAAAATAATGACATACTTATTAAAAGTGTCATTATATAATGCTGGAAGGTGCTCGCTTTATCCTTTCGCTGGATGCTAAGCAATGCGTGGAATTTTAAAAGTCCTCTTCTTATGGAACATGGTTCCCAGCTGCAGAAACGGCAGTCCACGGATTTTTAATGGCATTGTGTGATTGAACCGGCAGCATTCAGAATGTAAATTAGTTCCCTCAGGGCCAGGGAAACAGGGAAATGAGGGAGGAAAACTAGAGAGTGGCTGATGTACAGAGGGAGAGACACACACACACACATACATACATTGTGATAGATGGGAAGTGATATAGTTAGTGCACACAATCATTTCTTCGACATTTTTGTGTCAAGTTGTGATTGTCGTAGTATCTTTCACAAGCTCCATGCTGGGTGACTGCCATCAGTCTCTGGGTAGAGTTGCTGTCTCACGGCGCCAGAGACCCGGGTTCGATCCTGACCACGGGTGCTGTCGGTACGGAGTTTGTACGTTCTCCCCCGTGACCGTGTGGGTTTTCTCCGGGTTCTCCGGTTTCCTCCCACACTACAAAGATGTGCAAGGATAGTGTTAGCGTGTGGGGTGATCCCTCTCCCTCCCTCTCTCCCTCTCCCCCTCTCTCTCCCCGCTCTCTCTCCCGCTCCCTCTCTCCCTCTCTCCTCTCTCTCCCCTCTTCTCTCTCTCCCCTCCTCTCTCTCCCCTCTTCTCTCCCCCCTCTCTCTCTCCCCTCCCTCTCTCCCTCCCCCTCTCTCTCCCCTCTCTCTCTCCCCCCTCTCTCTCTCTCCTCTCCCTCTCTCGCCCCCACTCTCTCTCCCCCCCTCTCCCCCCTCTCTCCCCCTCTCTATCCCTCTCTCCTCCTCTCTCCCCACCTCTCTCTCCCCCTCTCTCTCCCCGCTCGTCTGCCCTCTCTCTCCCTCATCAGTCTCTCTCGCCCCCTCTCTCTCCCCTCGTCTCTCCCCTCTCTCTCCCCCCTCTCTCTCTCCCTCCCCCTCTCCCCTCCCTCCTCTCTCCCCTCCCTCTCCCCCTCTCTCTCTCCCCCTCTCTATCCCCCTCTCTCTCCCTCTCCCCCTCCTCTCTCTCCCCCTCTCTCTCCCCCTCTCTCTCCCCCTCTCTCTCCCCCTCTCTCCCCCTCTCTCCCCCTCTTGGAATTGGTGGAGAGGTGGAATATTGCGTTGGAGGACTACCCCTCCGGTGTGTAGGAGGGAACTGCAGATGCTGGTTTAAACTGAAAATAGACACAAAAAGTTGGAGTAACTCAGCAGGTCAGGCAGCATCTTTTGAGTGAAGGAATAGGTGACGTTTTGGGTCGAGACTTTTCTTCAGGCTTCTGATGAGGTTCTAGTTCTACCCCACAGCCTAGGGACAATTTACAGAAGTCAAACAACCTACAAACAGTGGGGGTAGCGGGTAGAGCCGCCCCCTCACAGTGTCAGAGGCGCTGGTTCGATCCTGACCTCGGGTGTGCACGTTTTCCATGGGTTTTCTCCGGGGAATCCTCCCACATCTAAAGGACGTGCGGGTTTGTAGGTTAAGTGACGTCTCTCTACATTGTTCCTGGTGTGCAGGGAGTGGATGGGAAAGTGGGATAACATAGAACTAGGTGACCGATGGCCGGCGTGGATACGGTGGGCCGCAGGGCCCGTTTCCCCAGCTGTGTCTCCAAATTAAACGAAAACTGTGATCTGATCAAAGCACTTTGAGTGGATTGTGCTCAAGGGAACTTGATCATCAAAACTCCCACTTATACAATTAACATGAACAAACCATTCCAAGGAGCTCCACCGCCTGATTGTGAAACGAAACGCTGGCCAATGATGGTGTAAGAATGCATTAAAGGAGGAAAGAAAGAGGTGTCGGAAGGATGGCAGTGTGGCTGCGATGGGAGAGACAGTGTCTCATGGCCTCACGGTTCAAAATGGCGGCGGGCTGAGGAGAGGGCCGGTGGTTGCCGTGACAACGGGCCTCAAGGCCAGGATAAGGACTTTGAAACGTTGTTGGGGGCCAGGAAGGTGGCGACTCTTTGTCCACTAGTCTCGGCGAAGTCAGCTATTACACTAAAATCGTCGCACTTTTGTAATTATCCGTAATTGTGTTTAATGAATTTTACTGATTGCATGGAAGACAAAGGTCGTCGCTGTGCCTAGGTACGTATGACAATAAGTGTCTTCATCATCATCATCACGGTGGCGCAGCGGTAGAGTTGCTGCCTAATGCCCCTGTCCCACTTGGGAAACCTGAACGGAAACCTCTGGAGACATTGCGCCCCACCCAAGGTTTCTGTGCGGTTCCCGGAGGTTTTTGTCAGTCTCCCTATCTGCTTCCACTACCTGCAACCTCCGGGAACCGCACGGAAACCTTGGGTGGGGCGCAAAGTCTCCAGAGGTTTCTGTTCAGGTTTCCTAAATGGGACAGGGGCATTACAGCACTTGCCGGAGACACGGGTTCGATCCCGACCACGGGTGCTTGTCTATACGGAGTTTGTACGTTCTCCCTGTGACCTGCGTGGGTTTTCTCCGGGATCTTCGGTTTCCTCCCACACTCCAAGACGTACAGGTATGTGGGTTCATTGGCTTGGTAAATGTACAAATTGTCCCTAGTGTGTGTAGGATAGTGTTAATATGAGGGGGTTGCTGGTCGGCGCGGACCCGGTGGGTCGAAAGGGCCTGTCTCCGCGTTATATCTCTAAAACTAAAACTGAAAAAAAAAAAATTACCTACCCCTCAGATTCCTCAAATCTTATACCCTTCACCTTAAACCTAGAACTCAGGACACGGCAGCTAAAGGCAGTGCAAAGGTTCCTGGAGTCATGCAAAGTTGGGAAATGATCAAAAGGCCCAGAATTGGAAGAACACCACGATCTCGTCTAGGTATGTGCTGGATGGAGGGATTGGGAAGAAGTGGGAGATCTGGGACGGGTCAGTGGATGGATTTGCAATGGAGCTTTTTGTGTGAGTTCATTCATGGACAACCGAGCTATGGATGATCTCATCTGTGCAGGGAGTGGATAGAGAAAGTATTCCAGATGGATTTTTAACAAGAAGGAGTGTGGTAATTTAGTGGCTAGATTACTGGGCTGGTATCCAAGGAGAGTATCCAATGACTTGAGATCAAATTTAACCTGTATGGCAGAGGAATTTAAATTTAATGCAATTAAGTTTAGTTTAGTTTAGTATAGTTCAGTTTACAGACACAATGCAGAAACAGGCCCTTCGGCCCACTGAGTCCACACTGACCAGCAATCCCCGCACATCAACACTACCCGACACACACTAGGGACAATTTAGGACCCAAGGAGACAACTAAAACATATTGCTTCATGTAAATCGTCGCAGATAATCTGCTGACGTGGTGGGAATCAGGATGTTAAATTGTTTAGCTTAATTTAGTTTCGAGATACAGAGTGGAAACAGGCCCCTGGGCCCACCTAGTTCACCAGCGACCAGCGATCTCCACACACTAAGACTATTCTGCACACACTAAGGACAATTTACAATTTTGCCAAACCAATTAACCTACGGACCTGCGCGTTTTTGGAGTGCGGGAGTTAACCGGAGCAGCGGCAGAAAATTCATGCAGGTCACGGGGAGAACGTACAAACTCAACACAGACAGCACCCATAGTCAGGATCGAACTAGGGTCCCTGGCGCTGTGAGGCATCAACTGGCTCTTAACCTTAAGGGCTCTTAAAGTAGCGGAGTCAGGGGATATGGGGAGAAGGCAGGAACGGGGTACTGATTTTGGATGATCAGCCAGTGCTGGCTCGAAGGGCTGAATGGCCTACTCCGGCACCTATTGTCTATGTTTCTAAAGCAGCATCTGCAGTTCCTTCCTACACCAAACAATGACACAATTGGTTTCTCCTCAAATGGATTATTTGGCTCCAGACCTTTGGAAAATCTCATACATGGTTCCTTTCTCTGCCATTAACTTAAATAAATGCTCTCCGCATGATGTAATGGTTTGTTGATCAACTTGGCACTTGTGGATAACTGAGAGATCTGTTATGTGTTCAATTGGAGTTCAGTCTGATGAATGGATAGCAGCAAACTACAATGTCAATGCCAAATGTCTGTTCCGAGCCATGCAAAAACAAGCAAGATAAATTTAGTCTTCATGGAATCCCTCTCAACCATACCAATTTGGAACCATATTGTTCTTGCAAACCTGTGTTACATTAGTTACTCAAAAAGCTGGAGAAACTCAGCGGGTCAGAGAGCCGTCTCCGGAGAAAAGGAATCGGCGACATTTTCTACTTTCTGTCTGAAGAAGGGTTCCGAGCCGAAACGTCGCCCATTCCTTTTCTCCAGAGGTGCAGCCTGGCCCGCTGAGATACTCCAGCTTTTGGTATCTATCTTCAGTTTAAACCAGCGTTTGCAGTTCCTTCTGACACACATTAGTTACACCTCTGCTCAGGGAGAACTAGGTCCTACTTTGAAGACTTTGAAGTCTGAAGAAGGGTTCCGACATGAAACGTCACCTACTCTCAAAATCATGAGAGGAATAGATCAGGTAGACGCACAGAAATTCTTGCCCAGAAATTCTTGAGTAGAGGACTCGCTGTGTTACTCCAGCACTTTGTGCCTATCTTCGATAGGGTTGCCAACTGTCCCGTATTAGCCGGGACATCCCGTATATTGGACTAAATTGGTTTGTCCCGTACGGGACCGCCCTTGTCCCGTATTTGACCGCTACTACTCGGGTCGAGGGGACTGTTGGGTCGGAGCGCAACGTCCAGCCCCGCCACACCCGTCCCGACGTAGTGCAGCCCATGGAGTGCAGCAGCAGCAGCACCTCGCCCGTGGCCCCGTCGGTCGGCAGCCCGGCCAGCTGTCCGACCTTCAGACCTTCGCTTACCGCCGACACCACCACCGCCCCTCCTTCTCACGGCCGATCATCGGTTCATGAGTTGGACGGGGCGCTGGACATTGCGCGCGACGTCGCTCGGCCCGGGCCAAAACTCCTCAACTGGCCCGCCGGCTGGGCTTTGTGTGCAGTCCAGCACCCGGGGCCAACTCATCATTCACCCAGCCACGGCCCAGTCGGTCAACGAATTGCCGTCGGGAATTTGTCCCGTTTTTTGACCTTTTGTCCCTTATGTGGGAGTGAGAAGGTTGGCAACCCTAATCTTCGTGCCCTGCATTGTATCGGACTCTGATGGCAAAGACAGTAACAATAGAACATTTGGACAAAAGGAGAGAGAAAAAAAAATTGGAAAAAATAGATTTGGACATCTCAAGGGTTTTAGCAGTTAATAAAGTATTATTGGTGTAACAAGGTAAATATTGCATTTAAATACCATACTGAGAGCTTCCAGAAACAGCAATGAAGTCAGGTCCAGGTCCAAGACATCAGTCATGTTGCCTGAGAGAAAATTAGCCAACGCACATGGGCGGCACGGTGGCGCAGCGGTAGACAATAGACAATAGACAATATACAATAGACAATAGGTGCAGGAGTAGGCCATTCAATGTGATCATGGCTGATCATCCCCAATCAGTATCCCATTCCTGCCTTCTCTCCATATCCCTTAACTCCGCTATCCCTAAAGAGCCTGTCCCACTTGGCCGTCATTTGCGCCTCATTTACGCGTCATATTTAAAATAGGTTGACGTGTCATTACGCGCGACATCGCGCGCAAATCAAGCGTCATCATGCCGTCTGGTGCGTGTGATGTCATTAGAATACCCTGCGGCGCGCGGCGACGCACGGTGACGTAAAACCATGCGTCGCCACGCGATACACGTGAGACGTTGGAACGCCAGCGTGCGACGCCAATGCATCAGCGTGCGTACCCAATGCGTCGGCGTGCGTACACGATACATCACGCAGGTGGCGCGCGAGGATTTTGTGCGCAACTCCACGTGTGGAGTTGCGACACCGCGCGCAACTCCACACTCCTCCACGCCTCTCCGCGTCGACCTATTTTACATATGACGCGTAAATGAGGCGCAAATGACGGCCAAGTGGGACAGGCCCTTAACTCTCTCTTGAAAGTATCCGGAGAACCAGCCGCCACCACCCTCTGAGGCAGAGAATTCCACAGACTCACAACTCTTCCCATGGTTTCCATCAGCTGTTCAACAACATTTTCAAGGATGTACTCGGTCTCTAGTTCGCCTCCTCACGACCTCCCACTTCCTCTCTCGAACAATCTCTCAGCCTTTGTTCTCTGCCTTTCCACACAACTTTGTAACTGTGCAATCAATCTTATGTTTGTTCACCTAATTACAGTCAGAATGAACACAAGATAATATTAAATATTAGACACTAGACTGTGAATGATTATATCTTCCTCCTCTGGAGAAGGGTCTGGATTATACAATCTTTCCCATTAGAGAAATAAAATGTCACTACTTAACATTTAGTTTAAATTTTTTTTTTGGACAATTAAACTGACTCCGACGGGGTTGTGATGTGAATTATTATCTTATAATGACAAACACTAATTAAACAAACTGACAGTTAGACTCTGCCCGATTCCTACACAGTAAGCATGCGATTTAAAGATTAAGATGGGGCGGCCACGGTGGCACAGCGGTAGAGTCGCTGCCTTACAACGCTTACAGCGCCAGAGACCAGGGTTCGATCCCCACTCTTGAAGATAGCGGAGTCAAGAGATATGGGGAGAAGGCAGGAACGGGGTACTGATTGTGGATGATCAGCCATGATCACATTGAATGGCGGTGCTGGCTCGAAGGGCCGAATGGCCTACTCCTGCACCTATTGTCTATTGTCTCTATTGACTACGGGTGCCGTCTGTACGGAGTTTGTACGTTCTCCCCGTGACCTGCGTGGGGTTGCTCTGAGATCTATGGTTTCCTCCCACACTCCAAAGACGTACAGGTTTGTAGGTAAATTGGCTTTGGTGTGTATGTGTAAATTGTCCCTCGTGTGTGTCGGATAGTGTCCGTGTGCAGGGACCGCTTGGCGGTACGGACCCGGTGGGCCGAAGGGCCTCTTACCGTGCTGTATCTCTAAATAAAACTAATGTAAACATAGATGGGCGACACAGGTTGCTGGAGTATCTCTGTGGCTCAAGCAGCATGCATGTTCTCCAATGATGCTGACTGACCCGCTGAGTTATTCCAGCGGCGACCAGAAAGACGCTATGATAGACGAGACGACTCACGACCATACAGGCGACACCCCGGCGACCATGTGGCAACAGCCTAGTCGCCTAAAAGATCACCTAAGTGGGACAGGCTCTTTAGATCGGGGACGTTTCAGGTCGGGATCCTTCTTCAGACTTCTCGCCAACTGAAACATTCTCTCCTTTCAATTATTTCTTTCCCGCTCCGGCTATTAAATCAATTTAGAGTCTGCTTTACACTTGGTGCCAACATCTATTTACACAGCTGCCAAGGAATGTCTCCTCAGATTTTGTATTAAATTGCATCCAATCCAGAAAATGATGTAATTTATTCCTTTGCCCAGTGCAGCCAATACATTTTATTTTATCACCATTAACTGGCCCAGTGTATACTCTGTAGTTTAGAAGGATGAGAGGGTATCGCATTGAAACATATAAGATTATTAAGGGTTCGGACACACTAGAGGCAGGAAACATGTTCCCGATGTTGAGGGAGTCCAGACCTAGGGGCCACAGTTTAAGAATAAGGGGTAAGCCATTTAGAACGGAGATGAGGAAACAGTATTTCTCACAGAGAGTTGTGAGTCTGTGGAATTCTCTGCCTCAGGTGGAGGCCGGTTCTCTGGATACTTTCAAGAGAGAGCTAGATAGGGCTCTTAAAGATAGCGGAGTCAGGAGATATGGGGAGAAGGCAGGAATGGGGTACTGATTGGGGATGATCAGCCATGATCACATTGAATGGCGGTGCTGGCTCGAAGGGCCGAATGGCCTACTCCTGCACCTATTGTCTATTGTCTATTGTCAGTGCTGAGGTGAGAGTTAAGAATCATTGACTTTCATAAGCTGGGAATCATGGTGTGATGTGAACACATTTTTCCAATTCATTAGCCCACAATCCTGGCTGTGTGTCCAGGGACGTGCAGACTATAACTATGGATAGACACAAAAAGCCGGAGTAACTCAGCGGGACAGGCAGCATCTCTGGAGAGAAGGAATGGGAGACGTTGCGGGTCGAGACCCTTCTTCAGGCCTGTACATTGCTGATGTGTAGGAAGGAACTGCAGCTCATAAGGTCATAACTGAGAGGAGGAGAATTAGGCCATTCGGCCCATCAAGTCTACTCTGCCATTCAACCATGGTTGATCTATCTCTCCCTCCAAACCCCATTCCTTCTCTCCAGAGATGCTGCCTGTCCCGCTAAGTTACTCCAGCATTTTGTGTCTATCTTTCACAATACATTGCTAAATCACTTCGGATTAGGGTACCTTCGGTTGGGATGTTCGGAGCTCATCTGAGAAACAGAAGATTGAAACCATTTTTGGATGCCCTTCATTCCAACATTGGGTTGAGACAGGAAAGGGTTTAATAGACAATTACATTATCAATGTCTTAGTTCTAGAGTCATAGAGTGATACAGTGTGGAAACAGGCCCTTCTGCCCAAGTTGCCCACGCCGCCCAACATGTCCCACCTACACTAGTCCTACCTGCCTGCGTTTGACCCCTATCGCTCTAAACCTGTCCTATCCATGTACCTGTCCAAATGTTTCTTAAACATTGGGATAGTACCAGCATCAACTATCTCCCCCAGCAGCTCGTTCCATACACCCACCACCCTCTGTGTGAAAGGTGCCCTCCGGTACCCATTCAATCTTTCACCCCTCACCTTAAACCTATGTCCTCTGGTTCTTGATTCCCTTACTCTGGGCAAGAGACTCTGTGCATCTACCCGATCTATTCCTCTCATGATTTTGGACACCTCTACAAGATTACTCCTCATCCCCCTGCGCTCCAAAGAATAGAGTCCCAGCCTGCTCGATCTCGAATCCCGGCAACATCCTCATAAATCATCTCTTACCACTTTCCAACTTGACAACATCTCACGCTGCTCAGAACTGAACACAATATTCTAAAGGCGGCCTCACCAACGTCTTATACAACTGCAACATGACCTCCCAACTTCTATACTCAATAACTGATTGATAAGGTGTGGGACCTGCCAGAACTTGCAGGCTGATGAGCTGAGGGTGGAGATGTAGACTAAGGCACAAACCAAAGATAAATATCATATTAGAATTTTATTATAAATGCAAGTACAAATTCCATTGGTCTGTTATCAGAACATTTGGCATTTAAATATTTTTTACTCTTGATCCTTGAAGCTCATTTTTGGATAGCAGAGAATTGTGGACGCAGCCCAGACCATCGTGCAAAACAACCTCCCTTCCATTGACTCCATCTACACCTCACGCTGCCTCGGCAAGGCCAGCAGCATCATCAAGGACCAGTCTCACCCCAGTCACTCCCTCTTCTCCCCTCCCCCATCAGGCAAGAGGTATAGAAGTGTGAAAAAGCACACCTCCAGATTCAGGGACAGTTTCCTCCCAGTAGTTATAAGGCAATCACCAACTAGCAAGCAGTCCTGATCTCCCATCTACTTCAATGAAGACCCTCAGATTATCTTTAATCAGACTTTACTGGACTTAATCTTGCACTAAACGTTATTCCCTTTATCTGGCGGCTAGATTGTAATCATGTCTTTCAAGCTGACTGGTTAGCCCGCAACAACGAAAGCTTTTCTCGGTACACGTGACAATAAACTGAACTCAGCCAATGAATGAATGAATGAGTTTATTGGCCAAGTATTCACATACAAGGAATTTGCCTTGGTGCTCCGCCCGCAAGAAACAACATGACATACAGTGACAGTTAGGAATGACACATAAAATGTTAAACATTAATAATAAAACATTATCGATTAAACATGTGAATTAAAAAAAAATATCAGAGCTAAAGGAGGCTACAGATTTTTTTTATTGAGTAGAGCTACCACTCGTGGAAAAAAAGCTGTTTTTATGTCTGGTTGTGGCAGCTTTGACAGTCCGGAGTCGCCTTCCAGAGGGAAGTGATTCAAACAGTTTGTGGCCAGGGTGAGAGGGGTCAGAGATGATCTTACCCGCTCGCTTCTTGGCCCTTGCAGTGTACAGTTTGCCAATGGGGGGAAGGTTGCAGCCAATATCGGACCATTCGCTGCAGTCTCCAGGTGAATAGCCTCCTCTGCTGCGATCCTCCGAATGGGTGTCATGTTTACCGCGTTGCTATTTCGCTCTGGAACTTGGAAGATGGAACATAGAACCGTGCAGCACAGGAACAGGCCATTCGGCCCACAATGTCAGTGCCGTACACGATGCCGTTCAACTAAATCTCCTCAACCTGCACGTGATCCATATCCCTCCATTCCCCGCACATACCTTTCTTTATTCTGCCTCTTTGCCATGCATGGTTGAAACCTCTATCGCGCACCCTTCCGCTACCCCTCCCCCCGCAACAAAGAATTCTCTCCTCTCCACTCCTCTCCGTTTAATAAACCGATTCAGACTCAGCCTCCCACTTGGTGCCAGCTTCGATTCACCCAAATATTCCCTTCACCGAGATGACAGAGTAAACAAACACAAGTTGTTGTCAGCGTTAACTAGGCTCCAATGTTTACGCCCATACCGAACACAAGACCAATTACAAATGTTTTGCTGTTATTATTTCAGCAAATTATATAATATTTCAAAACACATTCCCCCCCGTTGTGAAACGATTGAACGGACATATTGCGGTCTACCTTGCGCTTGCAAATTTACATTGATCGGATTTGAATGTGCATACATTAATAACTTAAGACATTCAGGCAGAATTATAAAGTGCGATTGTGGTCTTTGTTATGGCTTCTGTCACTGTCAAATGCCATTCTCGTTCTCCGGTTGTATTTATGAGATATATTCACCAGCCACTGTCAATGGGTAAATTAGACCACAGGGGATTTCTCTTTCACTTCCAATCAAGCACACGCAGTCACGGTATTACAGGGCATGATCCTGCACTTGGGGCGAAGCTCGTGGAAACATCGCTAACGTTGTCGCTCATCAACCAAGTTCCATCTAGAATTTAGAAGATTGAGGGGGGATCTTATAGAAACTTACAAAATTCTTAAGGGGTTGGACAGGCTAGATGCAGGAAGATTGTTCCCGATGTTGGGGAAGTCCAGAACAAGGGGTCACAGTTTAAGGATAAGGGGGAAGTCTTTTAGAACCGAGATGAGAATTATTTTTTTTACACAGAGAGTGGTGAATCTGTGGAACTCTCTGCCACAGAGGGTAGTTGAGGCCAGTTTATTGGCTATATTTAAGAGGGAGTTAGATGTGGCCCTTGTGGCTAAAGGGATCAGGGGGTATGGAGAGAAGGCAGGTACAGGATACTGAGTTGGATGATCAGCCATGATCATATTGAATGGCGGTGCAGGCTCGAAGGGCCGAATGGCCTACTCCTGCACCTATTGTCTATGTTTCTATGATCAGAACGCTTCCTCACTAGGTTGTTCCCTCCCTCCGCCCCACCCCGCTGAAATAGTTTAGTTTAAAGATACAGTGCGGAAACAGGCCCTTCGGCCCATCGAGTCTGCGCAGGCCAGCGATCACCATGCACGAACACCACCCGACACACACCCGGGACAATTTGACATTTACACCAAGCCAATTAACCTGCAATCCTGCACGTGGAGGGAGGGGGGGGGGGGGGGGGACCAAAGATCACGGAGAAAACCAACACAGGTCACGGGGAGAACGTGCAAACTCCGTTCAGACAAGCACCGGCAGTCGGGATCGAACCCGGGTCTCCGGCGCTGTAATTGCTGTAAGGCAGCAACTCTACCGCTGCGCCACCGTGCCGCCCCAAGAGGGTTTTGGAATCCACGAGGTCCACGAAGCAACGACTGCCCAAAGGAAGACTGAACATTATCAACATCATTGGAAACAACAGCACATTTGCGGTGTTGGCTGCCGACTGTGCACTTCCATGTAATGAGATTGTTTGGTTTACTATTGTCACATGTACTGAGGTGCAGTGAAATGTTTTTATTGTACGGTTAGCACGCAAAATTTTTCGGCGACAGTGGCGACAATTTTTGCTGTCGTAGGTTGTCGCCAGGTGTCGCAGGTGAATTCCATTAAAACTATTCCCTGGCAGTCGCCTAAGTGGGACAGGCCTATTGCAGCGCTTGCAGCGTAAGAGAACCCAGGTTCGATCCCGACGACGGGTGCTGTCCGTACGTAGTTTGTACCGTTCTCTCCCGTGGCCAGCGTGGGTTTTCTCCGAGATCTTCAGTTTCCGCCCACGCTCCAAAGACGTGCAGGTTTGAAAAATAATTGGCTTGGTATGAATGTAAATTGTCCCTTATGGGGCTGTCCCACTGTACGAGCTAATTCAAGCGTTCTCCCGAGTTTCCCCTGATTCGAACTCGGAGAATTACGGTAATGGCCGCTCGTAGGTACTCGGGGCTCTCGTGGACATTTTTCAACATGTTGAAAAATCTTCCCGAGCTTACCGCGTTTCCCGAGTATCTGCCGTTAGCGTTACGAGCCGCTAAGAGACGTCCCGAGCTCCGACGTACCCGCTACGTTCATTCTACGTGCTTACCACGAGTTCGATTTTTTTTAAATCTCGGGGGAGCTCTTGGGTGAACTCGTCTAGTGGAACAGGCCCATTAGGGTGGTGTTAGTGTGCGGGGATCGCTGGTCGGCGCGGACTCGGTGGGCCGAAGGGCCTGTTTCCGCGCTGTATCTCTAAACTAAATTAAACTGGAGAACTCAGGCAGAATGATGGCGATGTGATAAAAATCGGCAATGATCTAAGTGAATTACAAGCAGACTCGAAAGGATAATCTGTCTCTCAACGAAAGCTTGTTTTTACCTGTGAGGGCAGCATTTAAATGAATTTAATTTTTAGTCACGGAGCAAACACCATAATGAATAATAATTTGTTGGCGAGCTTCATTTATGATATAAAACATTTTTTTTCTTGTCTCACCCACCCAAAAAGGACCAACTCAATATACATTTTATAGATAGAGTGATCCATTTCCTCCCACACTCCAACGACGTACAGGTTTGTAGGTTAATTGGCCTGGTAAATGCAAAAAATGTGTGTTGGGGAGCCTTAATACGCGGGGATCGCTGGTCGGCGCGGACCCGGTGGGCCGAAGGGCCTGTTTCCACGCTGCATCTCATAACGAAACGACAACGGTCAATGTCATAAGGGCATGTGATTGGGGCAGAATTAGGCCATTCGGCCCATCACGTCTACTCCGCCATTCAATCCTGGCCGACCTATCTCCCCCTCCTAGCCCCATTCTCCTGCCTTCCCCCCATAACCCCCTGACACCCGTACCAATCAAGAATCTATCTATGTTTAAGAAGGAACTGCAGATGCTGGAAAATCGAAGGCAGACAAAAATGCTGGAGGAACTCAGCGGGTGAGGCAGCATCTATGGAGCGAAGGAAATAGGCAACGTTTCGGGACGAAACGTTGCCTATTTCCTTCGCTCCATAGATGCTGCCTCACCCGCTGAGTTGCTCCAGCATTTTTGACCACCAAGAATCTATCTATCCTTGCCTTAAAAAACATCCACTGCCTTGGCCTCCAAGTCAGTTTTAGTTTCCTTTGCAACGACAGATTGCAAAGGTAATTAGGCTCGGAATAAATCTGCAAATCTCGTTTGAACTGCTGTGTTTTAAGTTTAGTTCTGCACGGCGCTGACTGCAGGGGGTAAAAAGGAAGAAAAATGAAAATCGAAAATGCTAAATATCAGAAGATTTATCAGAAGAAAAAAATCATTGATCTGCTCGGTATTTAGGAAGGCCACTACCTCCATTACTTTACCAACTCTCTGTAAAATCCGCTTAGTCTCGCTTCCTTCCTCTTTCATCATTGGCTTGTGTTGCTTTTATTTTTATCCCCTACTTTTTTCCACATTTTGTTCCCTACATTTTGTTCTATTTATTCATCATTAGGCCGGCGTAAATCATAACGATCTCTTGAATTATTCCGCTGAACACCTCCGCTCAGTCCGCCTGGACCTACCTGATCTCCCGGTTGCCAAACGCTTTAACTCCCCCTCCCATTCCCACACTGACCTTTCTGTCCTGGGCCTCCTCCATTGTCAGAGTGAGGCCCAGCGCGAACAGCACCTCATATTTCGCTTGGGCAGCTTACACCCCAGCGGCATGAACATTGACTCCTATAACTTCAAGTAATCCCTGCATTCCCTCTCTCTCCATCCCTCCTCCACCTAATGCCCCTGTCCCACTTAGGAAACCTGAACGGAAACCTCTGGAGACTTTGCGCCCCACCCAAGGTTTCCGTGCGGTTCCCAGAGGGTTTTTGTCAGTCTCCCTACCTGCAACCTCCGGCAACCACCTGCAACCTCCGGAAACCGCACGGAAACCTTGGGTGGGGCGCAAAGTCTCCAGAGGTTTCCGTTCAGGTTTCCTAAGTGGGACAGGGGCATTAGTCTCACCAGCATCTCGTTCTCACCTAGCAAACAGATAACAATGGCCTGTTTCCTTTATCATCGTTACTTTTTATGCCTCTTTCATTCATTTGTTCAATATCTCTCTACATCACCGTCTATATCTCCCGTTTCCCTCAGCCTGGAGAAGGTTCTCGACCTGAAACATCACGCATTCCTTCTCTCCAGAGATGCTGCCTGTCCCGCTGAGTTACTCCAGCACTTGTTGAGTTAAATTTCTCCACCTTTGCGGGTAGATCATCATGTTTCCCCTTGGTTAATTGATTGAAAGATACAGCATGGAAACAGGCCCTTCGGCCCATCAAGTCACTGCGGAACATCGATCGGCTGTTCACACTAGTTCTATGTTAACCCACATTTTCATCCGCTCCCTACACACCAGGGGGAATTATTACAGAGGGTCAATTAAACCACAAACCTGCACGTCTTTGGGATGTGAGAGGAAACCGGAGCACCCGGAGGAAACCCACGCAGGTCACGGGGAGAACGTGCAAACTACGCACAGACAGCACCCGTAGTCAGGATGGAACCCGGGCCTCTGGTGTTGGAAGGCAGCAACTCTACCAACTGGCTTCCCAGATATTTGCGATTTTAGTTTCTCAGCACTGTTTGCTCTGCATCAGCGTGGAGTCATGCAATGTGGAGTACAAGCACAACATCTTGAAGCAGTTCAATTTGATATCAAAACAAGATTCACAGCATTAGGAAAAACTAACATGTGTAGGAAGGAACTTCAGATGCTGGATTATACTGAAGATAGGCACAGAGTGCTGGAGTAACTCAGCGGGCCAGGCAGCATCTGTGGAGAACATGGATAGGTGACGTTTCACAGAGTGCTGGAGTAACTCAGCGGGTCAGGCAGCATCTGTGGAGAACATGGATAGGTGACGTTTCACAGAGTGCTGGAGTAACTCAGCGGGTCAGGCAGCATCTCTGGAGAAGATTAGATTAGATTTGTTTATTGTCATTTAGACTTTTCGGTCTGAACGAAATTTTGTTTCCCTGCAGTCATACATATAATAAAAAATGTCAAAAAAAACACAATCAACACAAATTTAACATCCACCACAGTGAGTTCACCAAACACCTCCTCACTGTGGTGGAAGGCAAAATCTTAACGTCTCTGTCTCTTCCCTCTTTATTCTCCCTCTGCGCCGAGGCGATCCAGGCTCCAGAAGTTGTGACATGGATAGGTGACGTTTCACAGAGTGCTGGAGTAACTCAGCGGGACAGGCAGCATCTCTGGAGAGCATGGATAGGTGACGTTTCACAGAGTGCTGGAGTAACTCAGCGGGACAGGCAGCATCTCTGGAGAGCATGGATAGGTGACGTTTCAAGTGGGAACCCCTCTTCAGACTGAAAGCAGGGATGGAAGAAGGGTTGCGACCTGAATCGTCACACATCCATGTTCTCCAGATATGTTGTCTGACCATCTGAGTTACTCCAGCACTTTGTGTCCATCTTAGAAAATCCAACATGTTTGTTCCCTTGAGCAGAAAGGGCAACAACTTCAGGCTGTGGAGATTGTACAATAGTTGAAACACAATTACTTGCACCCATTAGGTCACTGGGTATCCAACAACTACAGGGGCGCAGCGGTAGAGTTGCTGCCTTACAGCGCCAGGGACCCAGGTTCGATGCTGACTAAGGGTGCTGTTTGTACAGAGTTTGTACGTACTCCCTGTGACCTGTTGGGTTTCCTCTGGGTGCTCCGGTTTCCTCCTTCACTCCAAAGGACGACCTGGTTTGTAGGGTTAATTGGCTTGAGGGTTAAATGGGTACAGGTGTAAAATTGTCCCTAGTGTGTGTTTAGGGTAGTGTTATTGTGCGGGGATCGCTGGCCCGGTGCGGACTCGGTGGGCCGAAGGGCCTGTATCCGCACGGTATCTACACTTGTTGAAATAAAAAAAATGTGGGAGGAAACTGGAACACTTAAAGTGAGCATGCCAATGTGGGGAAAAGGTGCAAACTCCAGGCGGACAGTGCCAGTGGTCAGGAATGAACCTGCGTCATTGGAGCTGTCCCATCTCTGCCACATTGCCACCCCTCCCACAGTGTGTAGGATAGGACTAGTGATGACTGTAGATTGATGATGCATGTGAACCAATCACACATAAGCCAGCATCATTAACTCCATCCCACTTCTGACACTATGTAAGCATTCACCAGAGTCAGTGTGTGATTTAAACACATCTTTAATCAGCACTGAAACTTAACAGCGTTTAGGATGCTAGGATGCTAGTCAGTACATCCTAGCTGCTCAGACTGGGTGAGCCAGAAACGAGTGTTAGTATAAGTGTTATAGTGGGGTGGAGTTAGTGACGCTGGCTTATGTGTGATTGGTTCACATGCACCATCAATCTACAGTCGGCACGAAATCCGTGGGCTGAAGGGGCTGTTTCCATTCTGTACCTAAAACTAAAACTGAAACTGAAGGATGGTACGGTGGTGCAGCAGGAGAACTACTGCCTCACAGTGCCAGAGACCCGGGTTCGATCCCGAGTATAGGTTCTGTCTGTGCAGAGTTTGCACGCTCTCCCCGTGACCTGCGTGGGTTTTCTCCGAGATCTTCGGTTTCCTCCCACACTCCAAAGACGCACAGGTGCGTAGCTTAATTGGTTTGGTGTAAATGTAAAATTGTTCCTAGTGTGTGTGTGTGTGTGTGTAGGATAGCGTTAGTGTACGGGGTGATCGCTGGTCCGAGCAGACTCGCAGGGCCGACGGGCCTGTTTCCGAGCTGTATCTCCAAACTATAAAAAAAAAGGAAAACAAAGGAGTCTTATACACATGAGCTGGGCTGCGAATATCAGAGGAGAAACAGTTCCCGAAGGACGTTCCTTTGCTGAAGGCATTGGCCCGGGACCAAATGCTCTACATCGCTGCGATCAGAGGTTTATTCTGCATTTGATCAGAGGCGAGCGAAGCCCTCTGCGTGTACGCTTGTAGCTGTACTCCACGCTCCACGCTTCGAGAGACAAACAAGTGTTTATTGCTCAGTCTATGGAGACTGCCCGCTTCTCCATTATCATGAAAAAGGCTCAGGGAAAAAAAAAGTAAAAATATTCTTTGTCAAAGGAAAATTCTGTTACGCTGAGGTGCGTTTGAAACTGTAGCAGGCACAGAGTGCTGGAGTAACTCAGCGGGTCAGGCAGCATCTGTGGAGAACATGGATAGGTGACGTTTCACAGAGTGCTGGAGTAACTCAGCGGGTCAGGCAGCATCTGTGGAGAACATGGATAGGTGACGTTTCACAGAGTGCTGGAGTAACTCAGCGGGTCAGGCAGCATCTGTGGAGAACATGGATAGGTGACGTTTCACAGAGTGCTGGAGTAACTCAGCGGGTGCAGCAGCATCTATGGAGCTAAGGAAATAGGCAACTTTTCGGGTCGAAACCCTTCCGGGTTTCGGCCCGAAACGTTGCCTATTTCCAGAAGGGTTTCGGCTCGAAACGTTGCCTATTTCCTTCGCTCCATAGATGCTGCTGCACCATAACTCAGCGGGCCAGGCAGCATCTGTGGAGAACATGGATAGGTGACGTTTCACAGAGTGCTGGAGTAACTCAGCGGGTCAGGCAGCATCTGTGGAGAACATGGATAGGTGACGTTTCACAGAGTGCTGGAGTAACTCAGCGGGTCAGGCAGCATCTGTGGAGAACATGGATAGGTGACGTTTCACAGAGTGCTGGAGTAACTCAGCGGGTCAGGCAGCATCTCCGGAGAGAAGAAAATGGGTGACGTTTCAGGTTTGGATCCTTCGTCAGACCGAAGTGAGACTGTGGTGAACACTGAGGTTGAAATTAGTTTAGTTTATTGTCACCTGTACCGAGGTACAGTGGAAAGCTTTGAAATTTGAAATGGAGTCTTTGAAACTCGAGATTTGCGCATCACAATATCTAAGCTAGAGAGAGACGGACAGACTAAACTTGCTGTGTGACAGCACTCCTGAAGTGCTGTTTATGTTTAGTTTAGAGATACAGCGCGGAAACAGGCCTTTCGGCCCACCGCGTCCGCACCGACCAGCGATCCCCGTACACTAAAACTATCCTGCACGCCCTTGGGATAATTTACAATTTTACCAAGCCAATTGGCTGACAAACCTACACCTCTTTGGGATGTGGGAGGAACTGAAGCACCGGGTTAGTATCCAACTAAGGTACTTGAGGCAGGGACCATCCCAACGTTTAAGAAACAGTTAGACAGGTGCATGGATAGGACATGTTTGGAGGGATATGGGTCAAACGGAGGCAGGGGGGACTCGTGTAGCTGGGACATGTTGGCCGGTGTGGGCAAGTTGGGCCGAAGGGCCTCTTTCCATGCTGTATTACTCTATGACGCGGAGAAAACCCATGTGGTCACGGGGAGAATGTACAAACTCCGTACAGACAGCACCCGTAGCCGGGATCGAACCCGGGTCTCCGGCGCTGTGAGGCAGCAACTCTGCCGCTGCCCCACCGTGACGCAAGTACACTGTGCGACCCACCACGCCAGTCCCTTATCGAGACAAGTCAATGGACACTGCAGAACATTTTAAATCGTCATTATCTTTTTTATTTTTAATCTGATCTATCCCAACTTTGCTTCCATCAAAGGGGAAGAAAAATCAGAGGGAAAGACTGCGATCAGATCAGAAGAGATCGAGCTTTGTAGGCACGGCTGTTTTTTTCGCACCCAGTGACTTATTCATCTTATTCATCTTTGAGAAGACCATCCTTGGCAATCGTTTCATTTAAAACGAGAGAGACGGCAGGAACAGTTCAATCAGAGAAACGGAGGAAGCAGAGAGCCGAGCGTCGATCAAAAGGAACGGAAAACGGAATTAAGCAAGGACTTTAATAACTGCACTATTTCCAAACCTTGCTAAATTAGCAGTGATGAAGAATAACCAAGGACAATGCAGACTGACCAAGGATTTCTACATCAGGAATGAATTGATTTCAACGATAGAAACACCAGTCACATTTAACAAGGCTAACGCCTTCATTTCCACAAATAAACACAAATGATCAATGGTGCCAGCATCATCTTTGATATCAGTCACGCTATATTTCTATCTGCTGGATTCATTTCATGTTGGAGCTCAGATTAAATCTCAAGAAATTTAGCATAGGTAGACAAATATGCTGGAGGAACTCAGCGGGTGAGGCAGCATCTATGGAGCGAAGGAAATAGGTGATGTTTCGGGTCGAAACCCTTCTTCACTTCACAGTTATCTCTGGAATTCTCTACCACAGAAGGTAGTTGAGGCCAGTTCATTGACAATATTTTAGAGGGAGTTAGATGTGGCCCTTGTGGCTAAAGGGATCAGGGGGTATGGAGAGAAGGCAGGTACAGGATACTGAGTTGGATGATCAGCCATGATCATATTGAATGGCGGAGCAGGCTCGAAGGGCCGAATGGCCTACTCCTGCACCTATTTTCTATGTTTCTATGTTTCAGTCTTAAGAAGGGTTTCGGCCCGAAACGTTGCCTATTTCCTTCGCTCCATAGATGCTGCTGCACCCGCTGAGTTTCTCCAGCATTTTTATCTACCTCCAGTTAGACAGGTACATGGATAGGACAGCTTTGGAGGGATGTGGGCCAAACGCAGGCAGGTGGGACGAGTGTAGATGGGACATGCTGGTCGGTGTGGGCAATGTTGGGCCCAAGGGCCTGTTTCCACACTGTGTGACTCTATAAATTCACCCAGTTTCTTAATCTCCTTATCCATACAACTCCTCACTGCAAACTGCATTTAACATCTGAGAAGTGTCTATTTCAAGCATTAGTTAATCCAGTAAATCAGATCCTCATGCAAGTCTAAAACACACTTGGTCTGGCATTCTGATCTATAATTGTTGTATTAACATCATTATCTTCATTACTTTGAACACACTGTATGCAGTGCACAGTTTACATAAACCTTAACATGTCTAATAATTCGTTAATAACTCCAATGAAAGCTAATATGTAATGTATTCACCGCTTTCTTGATTATAACAATCCAGCATCTTCTTGCTGCTATCTGGCCCTTGCCTTTCTCCCGATTTCTTAAGCCGTGTTTTTATTCCCGTCTTTCTTTAGATTTAAAAAAGATACAGCACGGAAACAGGCTCTTTGGCCCATCGAGACCGTGCCCACCAGCAATGCCCGCACACTGGCACACTAGGGACAACTTACAATTTTACCGAAGCCAATTCTGTGGAATTCTCTGCCTCTGAGGGCGGTGGAGGCCGGTTCTCTGGATACCTTCAAGAGAGAGCTAGACAGGGCTCTGGAAGATAACGGAGTCAGGGGATATGGGGAGACGGCAGGAACGGGGTGCTGATTGTGGATGATCAGCCATGATCACATTGAATGGCGGTGCTGGCTCGAAGGGCCGAATGGCCTACTCCTGCACCTATTGTCTATTGTCTATTGAAGCCAACTAACCTACAAACCTGTGGGAAGGAATTGTGGAGCTGGTTTACACAGAATATAGACACAAAACGCTGGAGTAACTCAGCGGGACCAGCAGCATCTCTGGAGAGAAGGAATGGGCGACGTTTCAGGTTGAGTCTGAAGGAAGGGTCTCGACCCGAAACTTCACCCATTTCCCTTCTCTCCAGAGATGCTGCCTTCCCCACTGAGTTCCTCCAGCATTTTAGTGTCAACTTACAAACCTGCACGTCTTTGGAGTGTGGGAGGAAACCAGAGCGCCTGGAGAAAACCCATGTGGTCACAGGGAGAATGGAGAAATGCCGCACAGACGGCACCCGTAGTCAGGATCGAACCCGGGTCACTGGCACTGTGAGGCAGCAACTCTACCGCTGCACAACCACCATGGTGGGGAGAGGGGGTGTTAACTCCAACTCTTGATGCAGGTTCTGACCCAAAACAATGACCACCCTACTGCCCATCCTGATGAGTTCCTCCAGCAGTTTGCTTCCAACACTTAACCAATTAGGCTAGTTGGCCATTTGGTTCAAGAACATATAGCGATGGGCTATAAATAATGTAATCATTAAAAATAAACATTTGCTCGCAAGGGGCAGTATGGTGGTACAGCTAGCGGAGTTACTCCTTTAGGTCTCCATTGTCCCAGGTTCGATCCTTACTTCCAGTGCTGACTGTGTGGAGTTTGCACGATTTCTCTCTTTCCTCTGGGTGCTACAGTTTCCTCCCACATCCCAAAGACGTGCAGGTTGGTAGGTTAATTCGCTGCTGTAAATCACCGCTAGCGTGTAGGTGAGTGGTGGAATCTGGGGAGATGTTGTTGAGAATGCGGGGGGCCATAAAATGAGGGCCCAATGAACTGCAGATGCTTGAACCTAGAGTAAAAGTGCTGGAGTAACTCAACGGGTCAGGCAGCATCTGTGGAGAACATGGATAGGTGACGTTTCACAGAGTGCTGGAGTAACTCAGCGGGTCAGGCAGCATCTGTGGAGAACATGGATAGGTGACGTTTCACAGAGTGCTGGAGTAACTCAGCGGGTCAGGCAGCATCTGTGGAGAACATGGATAGGTGACATTTCACAGAGTGCTGGAGTAACTCAGCGGGTCAGGCAGCATCACTGGAGAAAAAGGATGGGTGACGTTTCAGGTCGGGGCCCTTCTTTAGACTCCAACTACCACCTCTACTACCTCTATGTATCACATCTACCTCATTGGAGACCCTTTGACAATCTTTGATTGGACTCAACTGGCATTATCTTACACTAAACGTTATTTACGCTATTCCCTTATCATGTATCTGTACACTGTGGACGGCTCGATTATTATCATGTATTGTCTTCCCGCTGACTGGTTAGCACGCAACAAAAGCTTTTCACTGTACCTCGGTACACGTGACAATAAACTAGACTCAAAAGCAAACCTGAAACATCACCTATTCCTTTTCTCCAGAGATGCTGCCTGACCCGGTGAATTACTCCAGCACTTTGTGCCTATCTTTGGCATCAATCCTGTTTCACCAATGAAATCAAATGGATAGGTCAGGATTAGAGTTACTCCAGCACTTTGTATTCTCCACAAGATTCCAGCATCTTAACTGTGGATGAGAACATACACGGCCAGATTAGCAAATTTGCAGATTTTAGTTTAGTTTAGTTTAGGGGTACAGCACGGAAACAGGCCCTTCGGCCCATCGGGTCCGCGCCGACCAGCGATCCCCGCACATTAACACTACCCTACACCCACTAGGGACAATATTTACATTTACCAAGCCAATTAACCTACAAACCTGCACGTCTTTGGAGTGTGGGAGGAAAGCGAAGATCTCGGTGAAAACCCACGCAGGTCATGGGGAGAACGTGCAAACTCCGTGCAGACAGCGCCCGTAGTCGGGATGGAACCCGGGTCTCCGGCGCTGGATTCGCTGTAAGGCAGCAACTCTACCGCTGCGCCACCGTAACCGCCCATAAACGTTATTCATGTTAGACGATACAAAAGTGGATGGTGTTCCAGATAGTGAAGATGGATGTCAAAAATCGCAGCAGGATCTTGATCGGTTGGCCATGTCGGCTGAGGAATGGTTGATGGAATTTAACGAAGTGAAATGAGAGGTGTTGCATTTTGGAAAGTCTAACATGGACGGGACCAACACAGTGAATGGCAGGGCTCTGAGGAGTGGTTGAGGCAGGGATTATCGCAATGTTTAAGAAACATTTAGACAGGTACCTGGATAGGACAGGTTTGGACGCAGGGAGGGGGGACTAGCATAGATGGGACATGTTGGTCGGTGTGGGCAACTTGGGCCAAATGGCCTGTTTCCATGCTGTATGACCATGACTGTAACATGAGGGGGAACTTCTTTACTCAGAGAGTGGTAGCTGTGTGGAATGAGCTTCCAATGGAAGTGGTGGAGGCAGGTTCGATTTTATCATTTAAAAATAAATTGGACAGGTATATGGACGGGAAAGGAATGGAGGGTTATGGTCTGAGTGCAGGAAGATGGGACTAGGTGGGAGTAAGTGTTCGGCACGGACTAGAAGGGCCGAGATGGCCTGTTTCCGTGCTGTAATTGTTATATGGTTTTGTTATATGACTGTAACTGAATGGCAGAATAGCCTTGAAGGGCTGAATGACTGACTTTCACTGAAGAAGATTAGCTTATGAAGTAATTTTATAAAACTAATAATTAATACAGTGAAACACATTCAGGATAAATTGTCAGCATTGAGTAGGCAATTTTAATCTGGAGTACTTTGCTCTTTGCCACAAATTATTGTCCACTTCAGCGTTGAACACTGCTGCTTAAATTACCTGAGAACCACCGAGCATGCAAACCACCGAGCGTTTTTCAAAACACCTTTTTTTCCCCTGGATGTTTTTTAAGGCAAGGATAGATAGATTCTTGGTGGTCAAAAATGCTGGAGCAACTCAGCGGGTGAGGCAGCATCTATGGAGCGAAGGAAATAGGCAACGTTTCGTCCCGAAACGTTGCCTATTTCCTTCGCTCCATAGATGCTGCCGCACCCGCTGAGTTTCTCCAGCTTTTTTGTGTACCTTCGATTTTCCAGCATCTGCAGTTCCTTCTTAAACACTTAAAATGTATCTCTGCAGTCTTTCCTGTGGCACAGTTGGTTCCACAATAAGTGTTTGTAATCACACCGCTCTCCTCATGTCCGGGAGTGCGCAAGTCATGTGGGCAGCGAGGGTGAAAGAAAGGCTTCGCACGTGGATAATAACGTCGTTAATTCTCGGGATTGTCATATGCTGAGAGAATGGGGCGGCTGGGCTTGCACACTTTGGAGTTTAGAAGGATGAGAGGGTATCGTATTGAAACATATAAGGTTATTAAGGGTTTGGACACGCTAGAGGCAGGAAACATGTTCCCGATGTATAGGATAGTGTTAATATGCGGGGATCGCTGGCCAGCATGGACCCGGTGGGCCGAAGGGCCTGTTTCCGTGCTGTATCCCTAAACTAAACTTAACTGAACTAAGATCAGACTCCCCACCATCGACTCCATCAACACTTTATGCTGCCTCGGAAAAGCAGGCAACATATTCAAAGACATCCCATCCAGGTCATTCCTTCTTCTCCCCACTCCCGTTGGGCAAGAGGTACAGAAACTTGAAAGCGCGCACCACCAGACTCAGGAACAGCTTCTTCCCCTCTGTTATCAGGCTTCTGAACGGTCCTTCCATAAGCTAGGGTGCTGTCCCATTGCGGACATTGGACATTGTCTCTGGAACTGGTGCACTACAATGCTGAGAACTATATTCTGCACTCTTATTATCTAAAGATTATGATCTAAATGGTGTCAAGTTGGGAAAAGGGGAAATACAACAGGATCTGAGGGTCCTTGTTCATCAGTCAATGAAAGTAAGCATACAGGTACAGCAGGCAGTGAAGAAAGTGAATGGCATGTTGCCCTTCATATCAAGAGGAGTTGAGTCGAGGAGCAAAGAGGTCCTTCTGCAGTTGTACAGAGCCCAAGTGAGACCACACCTGGAGTATTGTGTGCAGTTTTGGTCCCCTAATTTGAGGAAGGACATTATTGCTATGCGAGAGTGCAGTGTAGGTTTATACGGTTAATTCCCGGGATGGCGGGACTGTCATATGCTGAGAGAATGGAACGGCTGAGTTTGTACATTCTGGAGTTTAGAAGGATGAGAGGGAATCTCATTGAAACATATAAGATTATTTAGGGCTTGCACATGCTAGAGGCAGGAAACATGTTCCCGATGTTGAGGGAGTCCAGAACCAGGGGCCACACACAGTTTAAGAATAAGGGGTAAGCCATTTAGAAAGGAGACGAGGAAACACTTTTTCTCACAGAGAGTGGTGAGTCTGTGGAATTCTCTGTCTCAGAGGGTGGTGGATGATGGATACTTTCAAGAGAGAGCTATATAGGGCTCTTAACGATGGTGGAGCCAGGGGACATGGGGAGAAGGCAGGAACGGGGTACTGATTGGGGATGATCAACCATGATCACATTGAATGGCAGTGCTGGCTCAAAGGGCCAAATGGCCTCCTCCTGCACCTATTGTCTATGGTCTGTATCTTCCCCTTTGCTCTCCCGATTGTACTGGAGTTTAACTTGATAGTATTATCTGACTTGTTTGGACAGCTTGTACATCACTGTACAGCAATACACATGACAATAAAAACCTAAACCTAATGACCGTACGGTGGCGCAGCGGTAGACTTGCTGCCTCACCGCGCCAGAGACCCGGGTTCCATCCTGACTATGAGTGCTGCCTGTACGGAGTTTGCACGTTCTGCCTGTGGCCGCGTGGGTTTTCTCCGGGTGCTCCGGTTTACTCCGACATTCCAAAAAATGTGCGGGTTTGCAGGTCTGTGAATTGGAATAGCATAGAACTAGTGTACAGGTTGTCTTTGGCCGATGGGCCGATGGGCCGAAGGGCTTGTTCCCACACTGTATCTCTAAACTAAACCAAACTAATCCAAACTAAATTTAACATATCTAAACTAATGTAAAGTAAAGTAAACCAAACTAAATTAAGACCCTTGACAATAGACAATAGACAATAGACTCTGTTTATAGATTTCACTGAGAAACCCCTCTCATTCGTCTGGACTGCAGTAAATATAGAACTTATTGACCCAATCTCTCCCTCATACATCAATCCTGCCATCCCAGAAACTAGTGGAGAAACCAATAATTGCCCAGCATCTTTAAAGCCACGTTTCCTCAGATAATATATAAGTTTTGATAGTAATTTAGTAATATATATATATATATGCTATCTTAAAAGTGCATACATATACACACACACTCACGTACACACACACATACGTACCGATATATGTCAATAAGGACTAAATGCACTGAAATATTGAAGAGTGAGAGGAAATCTCATTGAAATCAATAACATTTGAGTCACAGAGTCATAGAACACAGAAACATGTCGTTAAACTTTCTGTGTAGGAAGGAACTGCAGATGCCGGTTTAAACCGAAGATGGACACAAAATGCTGGTGTAACTCAGCGGGACAGGCAGCATCTCCGGAGAGAAGGAATCGGCAACGTTTCCGTGTCGAGACCCTTCTTCAGACTGCTAGCGTCCAAAGTTTCAGTGTCAAATGTTATCCATTAAGCAGCTAATCATATTTGACATAAATGTTCTCTTAAATGGACAGTACATTTTTTTTCTAATTAGAGGCACAATATATTTCACATTGTTAAGGGTTTGAGATAGTTTTAATCTGCTAAATTCACAGTAATGTTTTGCGGTGTTAAAATCACAATACATTTTTGCTTTGTTAAGCCTGTGAAGCATTATCTTTATGTTAAAAGCATGATCTAATTTTGCTACCCGAAGGTAACAAAATCTTTTTGCGACATTAATTTCACGAAACATTTTTTTTGTATGTGTAAATTACTATTTCTTTGTTTCTTGGGTAAAGCACAATAAATTTTTGCTACATTATGATCACAATTTTCACAGTGTGTGGGAGTAATGTAGCATTAAGGGATTAATATATTTTTCTTCTGTTAACAATTGCTCCATTTTAGTTATATTAAAACGCAGGATATATTTTTGCCACAGTCACCTAGAAGACACATATCTTTGGAGAGAAGGAATGGGTGGCGTTTCGGGTCGAGCCATCTTCAGACTGAAGAAGGGTCTCGACCCGAAATGTCACCCATTCCTTCTCTCCAGAGATGCTGCCTGTCCTGCTGAGTTACTCCAGCATTTTGTGTCTACCTTCGATTTAACACAGCATCTGCAGTTCTTTCCTGCACAGATACATAACATTGCTCTGTTACAGTGGCTTGCAAAAGTATTCATACCCCTTGAAATTTTCCACATTTTGTCACGTTACAACCACAAACGTAAATGTATTTTATTGGGATTTTATGTGATAGACCAACACAAAGTGGTGCATAATTGTGAAGTGGAAGGAAAATGATACATGGTTTTCAAATTTTTTTACAAATAAAAAACTGAAAAGTATGGCGTGCAAAAGTATTCAGCCCCCCTGAGTCAATACTTTGTAGAACCACCTTTCGCTGCAATTACAGCTGCAAGTCTTTTGGGGTACATCTCTACCAGCTTTGCACATCTAGAGACTGAAATTTTTGCCCATTCTTCTTTGCAAAATAGCTCAAGCTCAGTCAGATTGGATGGAGTGCGACTGTGAACAGCAATTTTCAAGTCTTGCCAGAGATTCTCAATTGGATTTAGGTCTGGACTTTGACTGGGCCATTCTAACACATGAATATGCTTTGATCTAAACCATTCCATTGTAGCTCTGGCTGTATGTTTAGGGTCGTTGTCCTGCTGGAAGGTGAACCTCCGCCCCAGTCTCAAGTCTTTTGCAGACTCTAACAGGTTTTCTTCCAAGATTGCCCTGTATTTGGTTCCATCCATCTTCCCATCAACTCTGACCAGCTTCCCTGTCCCTGCTGAAGAAAAGCATCCCCACAGCATGATGCTGCCACCACCATGTTTCACAGTGGGGATGGTGTGTTCAGGGTGATGTGCAGTGTTAGTTTTCCGCCTCACATAGCGTTTTGCATTTAGGCCAAAACTCCACAACTTTATCCCTGACCTGTCTGGTGTGTTCCTTGGGCTTCATGATGCTGTTTGTTCACTAATGTTCTCTAACAAACCTCTGAAGCCTTCACAGAACAGCTGTATTTATACTGAGATTAGATTACACACAAGTGGACTCTATTTACTAATTAGGTGACTTCTGAAGGCAATTGGTTGCACTGGATTTTATTTAGGGGTATCAGAGTAAAGGGGGCTGAATACTTTTGCACGCCACACTTTTCAGTTTTTTATTTGTAAAAAAATTTGAAAACCATGTATCATTTTCCTTCCACTTCACAATTATGCGCCACTTTGTGTTGGTCTATCACATAAAATCCCAATAAAATACATTTACGTTTGTGGTTGTAACATGACAAAATGTGGAAAGGTTCAAGGGGTATGAATACTTTTGCAAGCCACCGTAAATGCATGATAAATTTTTGCGGTGATATATCCACAATACATATTTTAATACGCTGCAGGTACGAAGAATTCTTGTAGTATTTAGATCCCAACGTACAAAACTTGTTACGTTAAAGGCACAACATAATTAGCCATGTCAATTTTAAATTGAAGGGGAAAAGATTTAATCGGAATCTGAAGGGGTAGTTTTTCACACAAAGGATGGTAGATGTATAGAACAAGCTGCCATAGGAGGTAGTTGAGGCAGTGACTATCCCAATATTTAAGAAACAGTTAGACAGGTACATGGATAGGACAGGTTCAGAGGGATATGGACCAAACGCGGGCAGGTCGGACTAGTGTAGCTGGGACATTGTTGGTCGTTGTGGGCAAGTTTGGCTGAAGGGCCTGTTTTCACACTGTATCACTCTATGACTCTAATTGCATGTTATATATTTGCTATGTTGTGTGTGTGTGATGAACTTTGGCAATGTTAAAAGCATGAAGCTTTATCTCTGCGTTATATAAATATATTTTAGGTTTGGTAAGGTTTATCATGTAAAGAACATTATGCTTTTGCTATTTTAATGGTATGGTACATGTTTGTGCTGCTCATAGCACACAAAAGCATTTCACAGTACATCGGTACATATGACAATAATAAAGAATAAACTAAACTAAACTATATACAGTACTAACACACAAAATGCTGGACTAACTCAGTGGGACAGGCAGCATCTCTAGAGGGAAGGAATAGGTGACGTGACAAATGAGAAGTCTCGACCCAAAACGCCACCTATTCCTTCTCTCCATGAGATGCTCTCTGACTCACTGAGTTACTCCAGCATTTTGTGTCTACCTTCAGTTGAAACCAGCATCTGCAGTTACTTCCTATATATAGTACATGCTACGTTAAATTGACAACACAAATAAACAAGATATTTTTGCTCTGTTAAATACATTATTTTAGTTTAGTTTAGTTTAGAGATACAGCGCGGAAACAGGCCCTTTGGCCCACCGAGTCCGCGCCGACCAGCGATCCCCGCACATTAACACTATCCTACACACACTAGGGCCAATTTGCACATACGCTAAGCCAATTAACCTACAAACCTGTACGTCTTTGGAGTGTGGGAGGAAACCGAAGATCTCGGAGAAAACCCACGGGGAGAACCATATAACCATATAACCATATAACAATTACAGCACGGAAACAGGCCATCTCGGCCCTACAAGTCCGCGCCGAACAATTTTTTTCCCTTAGTCCCACCTGCCTGCACTCATACCATAGCCCTCCATTCCCTTCTCATCCATATGCCTATCCAATTTATTCTTAAATGATACCAACGAACCTGCCGCCACCACTTCCACTGGAAGCTCATTCCACACCGCTACCACTCTCTGAGTAAAGAAGTTCCCCCTCATGTTACCCCTAAACTTCTGTCCCTTAATTCTGAAGTCATGTCCTCTTGTTTGAATCTTCCCTATTCTCAAAGGGAAAAGCTTGATCACATCAACTCTGTCTATCCCTCTCATCATTTTAAAGACCTCTATCAAGTCCCCCCTTAACCTTCTGCGCTCCAGAGAATAAAGACCTAACTTATTCAACCTATCTCTGTAACTTAGTTGTTGAAACCCAGGCAACATTCTAGTAAATCTCCTCTGTACTCTCTCTATTTTGTTACTCCGTAAACGGAGTTTTGTACAAACTCCGTACAGACAGCACCGGTGGTCAGGATTGAACCCGGGTCTCCAGGGCTCCAAGCGCTGTAAGGCAGCAACTCTACCGCTGCCCCACCGTGCCCGCCCGCATATTGCTAACTCAATATGCTTTAGTAACATATAGATCAGATACATTCATCTGCATTGAGGTTATGATAGACTTGTGTTATGCTTTGGGAACAGGGTGCTTTTGCTCTCTAAAGTGTAAGATAGATTTTTACGACGTTGACACCTCACAATAAATTGCTTTCTTGTGCCTTCTCTGCTATTCCTACCCTTTCAGAACACCCTTCCTCCATTAGTTTCTGGAATCAGGTCAACGCCTTGATATCGGGTGCCTTCCTCATTAAACGCTGCACTTCAAGAACCTGCTTCACATCTCAAGATTATTTGAAGTGGGGATGATGAACAGGAAGGGAACGGGAACAGAGGGTTTGTCATGCATGCTGCAATACGGTCAAAGTAATATCGCTTGAAGGTTTCCCCTGTCATTTCTCATCTGCATCTCATGCGCTGAACCTTCCTCCTACTCCAATGATCATCCCTTTTCCACCAGTCTTCGTCGACATCTCATGACAGAATTTTTCTTTTGTATTCTCTGCCCCAAAAGGGCCCTGTCCCACTGACGTGATTTTTTTCGGCGACTTGCCGGCACCCATCATAGTCACTGCAGGTTGCCGAAAGTTTTCAACGTGTTGAAAATCCAGCGGAGACCAGAAAAAGGTGCGACTCTTTGGGCGACTACTCACGACCGTACAGGCGACATGTCGCGGGGTGAAGCCTGTATGGTTGTGAGTGGGACAGGCCCTACTCCTCTGCTCCTAACAATTAAAAAACATTCTAATCTTTCCAATTCTGACGGAGGGTCATAGCTTTTTTTTTTCAGGTTTAGAGATACAGCACGGAAACAGGCCCTTCGGCCCACCGAGTCCGCGCCGACCCGCGATCCCCGCGCATCAACACTATCCTACATACACAAGGGACGATGTTTACATTTTATATCGTCAATTAACCTGCCTATTTGTAACTCAACGGAACCCCGCTGAGTTACGCCAACTTTTTGTGTCTCTCTTCGGTTTAAACCAGCATCTGCAGTTCCTTGTCACACAACTCACCTACAAACCTGCACATCGTTGCAGTGTGGGAGGAAACTGGAGCACCCGGAGAAAACCCAAGCAGGTCATGGGGAGAACCTACATACTCCGCTCAGACAGCACCCGTAGGCAGGATCGAACCCGGGTCTCTGGCGCTGTAAGGGCTGTAATGCCCCTGTCCCACTTAGAAAACCTGAACGTAAACCTCTGGAGACTTTGCGACCCACCCAAGGTTTCCCTGCGGTTCCCGGAGGTTTTTGTCAGTCTCCCTACCTGCTTCCACTACCTGCAACCTCCGGCAACCACCTGCAACCTCCGGGAACCGCACGGAAACCTTGGGTGGGGCGCAAAGTCTCCAGAGGTTTCCGTTCAGGTTCCCTAAGTGGCACAGGGGCATTAGGCAGCAACCCTACTTGTGCACCACCGTGCTGCCATCTAACAATAACTCAGTTTCTCACCCAGCAGATATTCCTCATTCTTCAAACAGTTAGGTTTAGGTATACTATTGGCACGTGTACTGAGGCACATTGAAAACCTTTGTCGTGGATGCACTCCAAACAGATCAGGTAATACAACATATAAATACCAATCAGCACGGTGGCGCAGCGGTAGAGTTGCTGCCTTACAGCGAATGCAGCGCCGGAGACCCGGGTTCGATCCCGACTACGGGTGCTGTCTGTACGCAGTTTGCACGTTCTCCCCGTGACCTGCGTGGGTTTTCTCCGAGATCTTCGCTTTCCTCCCACACTCCAAAGACGTACAGGTTTGCAGGTTAATTGGCTTGGTAAATGTAAAAATTGTCCCTAGTGGGTGTAGGATAGTGTTAATGTGCGGGGATCGCTGGTCGGCGCGGACCCGGTGGGCCGAAGGGCCTGTTTCCGTGCTGTATCTCTGAACTAAAAACGAAACTACACAAAGTCAAATTAAAGCACAATAGGTTTGCAGAGATTTACCTTCATTTCGGCACATTGGCCTTCAACAGTCAGAGTATTGAGTATAGAAGTTGGAAGGTTATATTAGGTGTTACATTCGGATTGTAAACTCTTATCTCACCAGGGACTAATTTACTGTTCCAATTTACTGTTGTGTTGTGTCTTTTTAAAATTGCTGTTTTTTTTCTCTAACATGTAAATACTGATTCTGTTCTATTCCGTTCTGCAGTTTGTTGCACAACCCACAGGCATTGCTACCTTCATTTCACTGCACATCTTGTATGTGTATGTGACTTGACTTGACTTGGTGAGGCCACATTTAGAGTATCGTGTTCTGTTTACGTCACCATGTTTGATGGGCCGAAGGGCCTGTTTCCGCGCTGTATCTCTAAACTAAACTGAAGCAAAACTAAAAGAAATGGTGGGTGCGTGTGTGTGTGTGGGAAGGGGATGTTGTTACCAGAAATTGTTCATTCCATTTTGTTCTAAGCTCACCAAGTGGAATATGCCACTTGAGGTACTTAGCCTGTGTTTACAGCACAGAAAACATCTTGTACTTTTCCACTGCTCCAAAGACATCGAAAATTATTTTGCATTGAGGCCAAAACAATTAAGATTTATAAGAGGTGGCAAAGTGATGGGACCATCAATAGGATGGTTCCATTGCCCGATAGCAGCCGGGAAGAAACTGTCCCTGAATCTGGAGGGGTGCGTTTTCACACTTCTGTGCCTCTTGCCCGATGGGAGAGGGGAGAAGAGGGAGTGGCCGGGGTGAGACTGGTCCTTGATGATGCTGCTGGCCTTGCCGAGGCAGCGTGAGGTGTAGATGGAGTCAATGGAAGGGGAGGTTGTTTGATGTGATGGTCTGCGCATCGTCTACAATGCCCTGGTATCCAAAAAGGAGCTTCAAGGATCACGAGATGACTGGGATGAGACTGGTCCTTGACTATGCTGGTGGCCTTGCGGAGACAGAGTTTGTACGTTCCCCCCGTGACCTGCATGGTTTTCTCGAGGAAATTCAGTTCACCCCCACACTCCAAAGACGTACAGGTTTGTAGGTTAATTGGCTTGGTATGAATGTTAAAATTGTCCCTAGTGTGCATCGGATAGGGTTAATGTGCGGGGATCGCTGGTCTGCTGGTGGGCCGAAGGGCCTGTTTCCGTGCTGTGTCTCTAAACTACACTAAAGAGTGAAGTACACTGTATTGGCTCGGTTATAATCATGTATTTTCTTTCTGCTGACGGAATAGTACGCAACAAAATCTTTTCACTGTACCTTGGTACACGTGACAATAAGCTGAACTGAACTGAACTGAGATACGTTTGTGCAATGGGCTGGGCTGAGTTCACAGGGGTGTGACAGCACCTGAGGTCAGAATCGAACCTGAGTCTCGAGCTCTGTCAGGCAGCAGCTCCACCTGCTGCACCACCGCGCTGCCCCACTGTGTGCTCATAAAGTCATAAGGAGTAGGAGTTGAATTAGGCCATTCAGCCCATCAAGTCTACTCTCCCATTCAATCACGACTGATCTATCTCTCCCTCTCAACCCCATTCTCCTGCCTTCTCCTCATAACCTCTGACATCCGTACTAATCAAGAATCTATCTATCTCTGCCTTAAAAATATCCACTGGCTTGGCCTCCACCACCGTCTGTGGCAAAGAATTCCACAGATTCACCACCCTCTGAATACAGAAATTTCTCTTCTTCTCTTTCCTTAAAGAACGTCCTTTAATTCTGAGGCTATAACCTCTCGTCCCAGACTCTCCCACTAGTGGAAACATCCTCTCCACATCCACTCTATCCAGGCCTTTTGTTAATCCTGGCTAAATTGGAGCAACTAGGACTTCAAAATGGGGTTAAGTTTCAGGGCTGCTGGGAGATTTGGTCAAATTGGAATTGCTCTCTGCAGAGCTGGGACAAGCTGCAAAGAAGTGCCAGTGTGTCTGGAGCTTAGATACAATTTGCAAGCAAAAATGGGAACATCTGCAAACCCTGTCAATTAGGTGCAAAATACATAGAATGGATTGGATGGCTGCAAACCAGACAAACACCTTGTAAATAATTGTAAATAATGTTGCAGAGTTTGACATTGCCGAGTGTTGATTGGATGAGGTATTGAGCCTTGTCTGGGTTTCCTGTAGATCAGGGTAAATGTTTCTAAGTTGGCTTCCTTACGAAGTCCGTTGTGAATACAATGTATTGAGCTGTTGCATTATTGGGTTAGGGGAAAGCCTGTTATGTATGGGGTTAATCGATATCAGTAATTGGGTTATTAAGAGACCACCCCCATGTGGTTCAACCCCTCGAGGTCCCGGGACATATATGTCCACGATCATGAGGCTCAGCGTCGATCTTCTGGGAGAGCGCTTGGGACTGCATGAACTTCTGGAGTGTCTCTGTCTGAGCGAGGCCTCGAGGGCTTGAACAGGCAGACACGAGGATCGAACCCGCGGTGGGATAGGTACAGTAGTTGATCTGTAACACGCTTTTGGTAAAATAAAATGTAGTTGTTTCAAGTGCTTGATTCAGTGTTTTTACTGAAATTAGACTGGGGGGAAACTTAGAAACGAGCAATTATCACTTTCACTATTCGATAAGTTTCACTGAGGTCACCCCCCATTCTTCTAATCTCCAGCGAGGACATGCCCAGTGCCGACAAACGCTCATCGTAGGTTGACACTCCTGTTCTTCAGCCCATTTTTGTAGCCACTGTCAGAAATGACTCGGGCAAAATTCCCGTACTAAGAGACCTTTTATGATATATTAATCCTGCTCTCCAGCAACAGTTAAGGGCCTGTCCCACTTGGCCGTCATTTGCGCGTCCCGCAGATGGCGCACGAAGATTTTGTACATCCAAAAATCCTGGGACGCCGCGCACGACCACGCGTCACTGCCTATGTCACCACGCGCCGTGCGCACGTAATGCGCACCATGAGCGCATCACGTGCGTGTCACTACGCGCGCGTCGTGCGCCATGATGCCTAAATGATGTCGCGTAAATTACGCGCAAATGACGGCCAAGTGGGACAGGCGCTATATCTTCCACGTAACCTTCTGCAAGCTCAATCCCATCCCACCTTACTCATTTTGTAATCTATTTAAGTATAAAATGATTGCTAAATGCAATTTTTATCTGACACCTGTTTTCGCATGTGGATCACTTGAATGCGGATTCGAGTTTAATTTGGAGTAAGCTTGTCGGCAAGTATCTAAAGTCCCAGCACCGGTATTTTACATTTAATTTGATTCTGATTTTGCAACTGTCTGTGCAGGCTGTCGGTGCATGTTAATCTTAAAGTTGAAGATTAATCCTCACCAAAGCATTGACTGAAAATGGTATTATCTTCACCACCCACTTCACGCATGTGCTGGCCGATAGATTGATGTGCCACTCGGGTATTTTCCCCTTAAACAGCAGGAAAGTCGATGCCTAAGCAAGTAAGTAAGTAAGTTTATTGGCCAAGTATTCACATACAAGGAATTTGCCTTGGTGCTCCCCACACAAGTAACAACATGACATACAGTGACTGTTACGAATGACTCAGAAAACACTAAACATTAATAATAATAAAACATTAATGATAAAACACTATTGATCAAGCATGTGAACCAACAAAATACCAGATCTAAGGGAGGCTACAGATTTTTGGCTGTTGAGTAGAGCTACTACTCGTGGATAAAAAACGTTTTTGTGTCTGGCTGTGGCAGCTTTGACAGTCCGGAGTCGCCTTCCAGAGGGAAGTGATACAAAGAGTTTGTGGCCAGGGTGAGAGGGGACAGAGATGATCTTGCCTGCTCGCTTCTTGGCCTAATATTCACAAAACCCCAACACAAGACTCGCTACCACAGTCACATAGAAACATAGAAACATAGAAAATAGACGCAGGAGTAGGCCAATCAGCCCTTCAAGCCTGCACCGCCATTCAATATGATCATGGCTGATCATCCAACTCAGTATCCTGTACCTGCCTTCTCTCCATACCCCCTGATCCCTTTAGCCACAAGGGCCACATCTAACTCCCTCTTAAATATAGCCAATGAACTGGCCTCAACTACCTTCTGTGGCAGAGAGTTCCAGAGATTCACCACTCTCTGTGTGAATTTTTTTTTCTCATCGCGGCCCTAAAAGACTTCCCCCTTATCCTTAAACTGTGACCCCTTGTCCTGGACTTCCCCAACATCGGGAACAATCTTCCTGCCTCTAGCCTGTCCAACCCCTTAAGAATTTTGTAAGTTTCTATAAGATCCCCCCTCAATCTCCTAAATTCTAGCAAGCACGTGTGCTGCCAGGGCGGCACGGTGGCGCAGCAGTAGAGTTGCTGCCTCACAGCGCCGGAGACCCGGGTCCTGACGTCAGGTGCTGTGTGCACTGAGTTTGTGCCTTCTCCCTGTGACCTGCGTGGGTTTTATCCAGGAGCTCCGGTTTCCCCCCTCACTCCAGAGCGAGCCAGACAGCATTTCTGGAGGACATGGAGAGAGCCATAGTCGTACAGTGTGGAAACAGACCCTTCGGCCCTACTTGCCCAATCTATGTTTTGCATGCTATCCAACCAGATGAGATGATACCTGATTAGATCGGGTGTCAGAGGTTATGGGGAGAAGGCAGGAGAATGGGGTTAGCATGGAGAGATAGATCAGCCATGATCAAATGGCGGAGTAGACTTGATGGGCCGAATAGCCTAATTTTATGACTATTCCTTATGAATACTAATAAATAGGATCAAGCCAAACTCCAGTACATTAGGTAGAACAAAGGGGAAGATACAGAGTTCTCAGCATTGTAGCGCATCAGTTCCAGAGACAAAGTCCAATGTCCGCAATGGGGTAGAGGTGAATCGGACAGTACTCTAGCTTATGGAAGGATCCTAGCTTATAGAAGCCTGATAACAGAGGGGAAGAAGCTATTCCTGAGTCTGGTGGGGCTCGCTTTCAAGCTTCTGTACCTCTTGCCTGAGGGAAGCAGGGAGATGAAGGATTAACCGGGGTGGGACAAGTCTTTGATTATGTGGCTGCTTTTCTGAGGTAGCGTGAAGTGTAGACGGAGTCAGTGGGAGTGTGGTGTGTGTGATGGACTGGGCTACATCTACAATGGTGGGGAGTGTGGTCTGTGTGATGGACTGGGCTACACCTACAATGGTGGGGAGTGTGGTCTGTGTGATGGACTGGGCTACATCTACAATGGTGGGGAGTGTGGTCTGTGTGATGGACTGGGCTACATCTACAATGGTGGGGAGTGTGGTCTGTGTGATGGACTGGGCTACATCTACAATGGTGGGGAGTGTGGTCTGTGTGATGGACTGCCCATCTCTCAAACATGAGAGGGGAAGGAGGAGACGGGATTTGGGATGGGAGGAACGGCAGTGATTTATAGTTTCTCAAACATGTTTCCACAAGAGATTCAGGACAGATCATACACAGAGGAGGTGGCAGATGGAGAAAACAATATATTTCACGTGAAATCAGCCGATAAAACATTCCAGTTATCTTTCGAGCCAGCTTACTTAAGGCCATAATTTAAAAATGATCAGAACCAAAGACTCCAAATCATGTCTTTTAATTGGTTCCAGCTGCTCGGGGACTTTTCCGTTTCACAATCATCTTTGGCAGTTCACTCCTTGAAACAAAAAAAATCAGCATGACAACCTGAAAACTTTTAGTCAGTCTCCGATTTGTTGACTTTAATCTTCAATCCCTCTCGCTGCAGTTTCCACAGAGAGCACAGTCCCTGTGCTCAGCTGACTGACTGAAACATTTTAAAATCCGCCCTTTCGGAAGTTAGTGGAGGACCCTCCGTGGAAGACCCTCTGTTTTCGATCGCACTCTCGTCTCTCACAGCGAGTGTGGTTCTGAGCTTCTCCAGTCAAAGAACGACAGCGCCACCTGCCCTCAGATCATTCATCCTCTCCAATCTGCCAAAAAAAACCCTCTGCATCGAACATTCAACGAACCCATTACGTTCAGTGTTAAAACCAACCTGCGAGAAGGAACTGCAGATGCTGGTTTTCACTGAAGATAGACACAAACTCTTGTACACGCTGGAGTTTAGAAGGATGAGAGGGAATCTTATTGAGGGTTTGGACACGCTAGAGGTAGGAAACATGTTCCCGATTTTAGTGGAGTCCAGAACCAGGGGCCGCACAGTTTAAGAATAAGGGGTAAGCCATTTAGAACGGAGACGAGGAAACACTTTTTCACACACAGATTTGTGAGTCTGTGGAATTCTCTGCCTCAGAGGGCGGTAGAGGCTGGTTCTCTGGATACTAGAGCTAGATAGGGCTTTTAAAGATAGTGGAGTCAGGGGATATGGGGAGAAGGCAGGAATGGGGTACTGATTGTGGATGATCAGCCATGATCACATTGAATGGCAATGCTGGCTCGAAGGGCCGAATGGCCTACTCCTGCACCTATTGCCAATTGTCAAAGTGCTGGAGTAACTCAGGCCGCTCCTTGGGTGAAAAAGGATGGGTGACGTTTTGGGTCGGGACCCTTCTTCAGACTGAAAGTTACACCTGCATTCCCTCTCTCATATAAACCATATAACCATATAACAATTACAGCACGGAAACAGGCCATCTCGGCCCTACAAGTCCGTGCCGAACAACTTTTTTTCCTTAGTCCCACCTGCCTGCACTCATACCATAACCCTCCATTCCCTTCTCATCCATATGCCTATCCAATTTATTTTTAAATGATACCAACGAACCTGCCGCCACCACTTCCACTGGAAGCTCATTCCACACCCCCCTCCCTCAAGAGTCAAGTCAAGAGTCAATAGTGTTTGATTGTCATGTGTCCCAGATAGGACAATGAAATTCTTACTTGCTGCAGCACAACAGAATATGTAAACATAGTACATGCAGATTATTTTATATTTAGAAACATAGAAACATAGATAATAGGTGCAGGAGTAGGGCATTCGGCCCTTCGAGCCTGCACCGTCATTCAATATAATCATGGCTGATCATCCAACTCAGTATCCTGTACCTGCCTTCTCTCCATACCCCCTGATCCCTTTAGCCACAAGGGCCACATCTAACTCCCTCTTAAATATAGCCAATTAACTGGCCTCAACTACCTTCTGTGGCAGAGAATTCCACAGATTCACCACTCTCTGTGTGAAATTTTTTTTTCTCATCTCGGTCCTAAAAGACTTCACCCTTATCCTTAAACTGTGACCCCTTGTTCTGGACTTCCCCAACATCGGGAACAATCTTCTTGCATCTAGCCTGTCCAACCCCTTAAGTTTCTGTAAGATCCCCCCCCAATCTTCCAAATTCCAGCGAAGTCTGATGTGAAGTCTGATTCCAGCGAAATTTGAAGTCTCTCCACCCCTCCCTTCCCTCCTCCCCCACCCTAGGCATCCTACTAGTTCCACTGTTCACATCATTGTGTCCCTTCAACTTCACCTCTTCCCCAGCCAACAGTCGGCCATTGAAGAGATTTCAACCCAAAATGTCACCTATTCTTTTCTCCAGAGATGCTGCCTAACCCGCTGAGTTACTCCAGCATTTCAGCAAAATAGAAAATAGGTGCAAGGGTAGGCCATACAGCCCTTCGAGCCAGCACCACCATTCAATGTGATCACGGCTGATCATCTAAAATCAGTACCCCGTTCCTGCCTTCTCCCCATATCCCTTGATTCCGTTAGCCCTAAGAGCTAAATCTAACTCTCTCTTGAAATCCAGCGAATGGGCCTCCACTGCCTTCTGTGGCAGAGAATTCCACAGATTCACAACTCTCTGGGTAAAGACGTTTTTCCTCATCTCAGTCCTAAATGGCCTCCCCCTTATTCTTAAACTGTGACCTCTGGTTCTGGACTCCCCCAACATCGGGAAGTTTTTTATCCTACATCTATCCTGTCCAATCCTTTAAGAATTTTACATGTTTTGTCTCTAACAAAGGGACATTTTGGGCTCCACCTTTCTGTGGACATCTGTTCCCGGCTCTGATTTGTTCTGGGAATTAACTGCCTTTAGTTTCCCCCTCCCCTCCCCACCCACCCCCCACTCTACTTTCAGTCCGAAGAAGAGTTCCGACCCGACACCTGAACACAGCACCCCCTCCGTTTTCTCCAGAGACGCTGCCCAACCCGTTGAGTTACTGCAGCACTTTGTGACTCTCTCTCTCTCTTTGGTCTAAACCAGCATCTACAGTTCTTTGTTCAACCATACATTTGCTTCTAATAAATAAAAAAATATATTTTTTTAAAACCCCATAGCGTTAAACCGTACCACCTGCCGCTCATGATTTTGGACGATGAGCTTGAACGACAGTCAACCATGCGACACCCACAAGTAAACGTACAAATAGCGACAATCTACAAGCCCCTCCGTTCCTTGTTTAAACCTCCGCTCTTTGGCCGTGGGATGGAATAATTATCCGCCCCCTCTCTGTATCTTTTCTCCTTTAAAGAGGTGCTAACGCTAACGCTAAAAGCTCACCGAAGCATGTGCCGACTACAGTTTTCATCTGGATAAACTTGTGGGCCTGCCAAGAAACATTATGCCTGGATCATATTTGCAGCAAGCTCCTCTCATGTGGGAGCGAACGGGGACAGGCTATTGGGATTTTGTGCTTGGACCTGCTCCCAAACTTGCTCGAGTGCAGCAGTTAGCAAACTGGAGTTTTGTTCCGAAGACAGACACAAAAAATGCTGGGGTAACTCACGCATCACCAGTGTCGGAACGGGTGACGTTTCGGGTCGAGACCCTTTCTCCAGAGCTTTCAAAGTTCCTTCGGGTGAAACTAGATCACATCTGGAAAGTATCAATGGACAAATACGATACAAGTCTGAAGAAGGTTCCCGATCCGAAACGTCACCTTCCATAGAGCAGATTAACGAGGATGTTGCCAAGACTCGAGGGTCTGAGCTATAGGGAGAGCTCAGACTTTATTCCTTGGAGAGCAGGAGGTGATCTTATAGAGGTGTATTAAATCATGAGAGGAATAGATCGGGTAGATGTTCAACTCCCCCTCCCATTCCGAATCCGACCTTTCTGTCCTGGGCCTCCTCCATGGCCAGAGTGAGGCCCAGCGCAAATTGGAGGAGCAGCACCTCATATTTCGCTTGGGTAGTTTACACCCCAGCGGTATGAACATTGACTTCTCCAATTGCAGGTAGTCCTTGCTTTCTCCCTCCTTCCCCTCCCCCCTCCCCGCCCCCCCCCAGCCCACTGTCCCCCCCTCTTCCTTTCTTTTACCCGCCCCCCCCCCCCCCCCCCGACATCAGTCTGAAGAAGGGTCTCGACCCGAAACGTCGCCTAGTCCTTCTCTCCATAGATGCTGCCTCACCCGCTGAGTTTCTCCAGCATTTTCGTCCACCTTAGACTTTTACCCAGAGTAGGGGAATCAGGAACAAGAGGACATAGGTTTAAGGTGAGATGGGGAAAGTTTTAATAGGAACCTGAGGGGCAACTTTTTTTACACAGAGGGTGGTGGGTGTACGGAATGAGCTGCCAGAGGAGATAGTTGAAGCAGGGACTATCACAATGTTTAAAAAACATTTAGACTGGTACATGGATAGGACAGGTTTAGAGGGATATGGGCCAGATGCAGTCAACTGAACCATCCAGTGCAGAGAAGGTTCACCAGACTGATTCCTGGGATGTCAGGACTTTCATATGAAGAAAGACTGGATAGACTTGGCTTATACTCGCTAGAATTTAGGAGATTGAGAGGGGATCTTATAGAAACGTACAAAATTCTTATGGGGTTGGACAGGCTAGATGCAGGAAGATTGTTCCCGATGTTGGGGAAGTCCAGGACAAGGGGTCACAGCTTAAGGATAAGGGGGAAATCCTTTAGGACCGAGATGAGAAGAAACTTTTTCACACAGAGAGTGGTGAATCTCTGGAACTCTCTGCCACAGAGGGTAGTCGAGGCCAGTTCATTGGCTATATTTAAGAGGGAGTTAGATGTGGCCCTTGTGGCTAAAGGGATCAGGGGGTATGGAGAGAAGGCAGGTACGGGATACTGAGTTGGATGATCAGCCATGATCATATTGAATGGCGGTGCAGGCTCGAAGGGCCGAATGGCCTACTCCTGCACCTATTTTCTATGTATCTATGTATCCTATCACCAACTAGAGAGCGGTCCTGAGCTACTATCTACCTCAGTGGTGACCCTCAGATTATCTATAATTGGACTTCACTGGACGTTATCTTGTACTAAATGTTATTCCCTTTACCTGGACACTGTGGACGGCTACATTGTAAACATGTATAGTCTTTCAGCTGACTGGTCAGCGAGCAACAAAAACTTTATCACTGTACCTTTTCACTATCCAGGTGGCTGTAAACTGGGCTAGGTGGGACTAGTGTAGACAGGGCCGGATTTACCTATAAGCTAGACAAGCTTAAGTTTAGGGCCTCGAGGTCTAGGGGGGCCTCCGGCCAAGGCAGGACACCTACCGTTCAACTCTGGGCGGGCCCCCCTCTCTATCTCTCTCCATCTCCCCCCGCTATCCGTGTCCGTGCCGCCGGGCTCCGCTCGCTCCTCGTCCTCCGGCACGGCAGGCCGCCATGCACATGCGCACTGCTGCGGCCTGCACGTCCTCCCCCCCTGCACATGTGCACAACCACGGCCCGCACATCACCGGCCGCCCTGCGCATGCGCACTGCAACGGCAACTGGTCGGCGCTGGGCACTTTCTCCCTCCCTTTGAATTGTGGGAGATTTGGCCGCCATGGCTGTCCGGTCGCTGCCTCGCCGCCAGCACTGAAAACCAACACGGAGGGGGCCTCACAAGTGGAACAGCTTAGGGCCTCTCTTCATCTAAATCCGGCCCTGAGTGTAGATGGGGCATGTTGGTCGATGTGGGCAAATTCAGCCTGTTTCCATGCTGTATGCCTCTATGACTCTGCCCATGTTCTCCAGAGATACTGCCTGACCCGCTGAGTTACTCCAGCACTTTTATGGTTTTTTAATACAAACCAGCATCTGCAGTTCCTTGTATCCACTGGCAACTTCTATCCTGGCTTGGAGCATGGAATTAGAAATAAATCTGGCTTACTCACCTTTAATGTTGTAGATACGTATGCTAAAACTCTCACCAATATTGCAATTGGTCTGAAGAAGTGCCTTAACCCGAAACGTCACCCATTCCGTCTCTCCAGAGATGCTGCATGTCTCGCTGAGTTAAGGGCCTGTCCCACTTAGGCTATTTTTTAGGCGACTATGTTATTCCTGGCTAAAACAGAGCAGCCACAGCACCAACATTTAGTACGGCACATAGAAACATAGAAACATAGAAATTAGGTGCAGGAGTAGGCCATTCGGCCCTTCGAGCCTGCACCGCCATTCAATATGATCATGGCTGATCATCCAACTCAGTATCCCATACCTGCCTTCTCTCCATACCCTCTGATCCCCTTAGCCACAAGGGCCACATCTAACTCCCTCTTAAATATAGCCAATGAACTGGCCTCGACTACCCTCTGTGGCAGGGAGTTCCAGAGATTCACCACTCTCTGTGTGAAAAAAGTTCTTCTCATCTCGGTTTTAAAGGATTTCCCCCTTATCCTTAAGCTGTGACCCCTTGTCCTGGACTTCCCCAACATCGGGAGCAATCTTCCTGCATCTAGCCTGTCCAACCCCTTAAGAATTTTGTAAGTTTCTATAAGATCCCCCCTCAATCTTCTAAATTCTAGAGAGTATAAACCAAGTCTATCCAGTCTTTCTTCATAAGACAGTCCTGACATCCCAGGAATCAGTCTGGTGAACCTTCTCTGCACTCCCTCTATGGCAATAATGTCCTTCCTCAGATTTGGAGACCAAAACTGTACGCAATACTCCAGGTGTGGTCTCACCAAGACCCTGTACAACTGCAGTAGAACCTCCCTGCTCCTATACTCAAATCCTTTTGCTATGAAAGCTAACATACCATTCGCTTTCTTCACTGCCTGCTGCACCTGCATGCCCACTTTCAATGACTGGTGTACCATGACACCCAGGTCTCGCTGCATCTCCCCTTTTCCTAGTCGGCCACCATTTAGATAATAGTCTGCTTTTCTGTTTTTGCCACCAAAATGGAGAACCTCACATTTATCCACATTATACTGCATCTGCCAAACATTTGCCCACTCACCCAGCCTATCCAAGTCACCTTGCAGTCTCCTAGCATCCTCCTCACAGCTAACACTGCCCCCCAGCTTAGTGTCATCCGCAAACTTGGAGATATTGCCTTCAATTCCCTCATCCAGATCATTAATATATATTGTAAATAGCTGGGGTCCCAGCACTGAGCCTTGCGGTACCCCACTAGTCACTGCCTGCCATTGTGAAAAGGACCCGTTTACTCCTACTCTTTGCTTCCTGTTTGCCAGCCAGTTCTCTATCCACATCAATACTGAACCCCCAATGCCGTGTGCTTTAAGTTTGTAAACTAATCTCTTATGTGGGACCTTGTCGAAAGCCTTCTGGAAGTCCAGATACACCACATCCACTGGTTCTCCCCTATCCACGCTACTAGTTACATCCTCGAAAAATTCTATAAGATTCGTCAGACATGATTTACCTTTTGTAAATCCATGCTGACTTTGTCCAATGATTTCACCACTTTCCAAATGTGCTGCTATCCCATCTTTAATAACTGACTCTAGCAGTTTCCCCACTACCGATGTTAGACTTACTGGTCTGTAATTCCCCGTTTTCTCTCTCCCTCCCTTCTTAAAAAGTGGGGTTACGTTTGCTACCCGCCAATCCTCAGGAACTACTCCAGAATCTAAAGAGTTTTGAAAGATTATTACTAATGCATCCACTATTTCTGGAGCTACTTCCTTAAGTACTCTGGGATGCAGCCTATCTGGGCCTGGGGATTTATCGGCCTTTAATCCATTTAATTTACCCAACACCACTTCCCGGCTAACCTGGATTTCACTCAATTCCTCCAACTCCTTTGACCCGCGGTCCCCTGCTATTTCCGGCAGATTATTTATGTCTTCCTTAGTGAAGACGGAACCAAAGTAGTTATTCAATTGGTCTGCCATATCCTTGTTCCCCATGATCAACTCACCTGTTTCTGACTGCAAGGGACCTACATTTGTTTTAACTAATCTCTTTCTTTTCACATATCTATAAAAACTTTTGCAGTCAGTTTTTATGTTCCCTGCCAGTTTTCTTTCATAATCTATTTTTCCTTTCCTAATTAAGCCCTTTGTCCTCCTCTGCTGGTCTCTGAATTTCTCCCAGTCCTCCGGTATGCTGCTTTTTCTGGCTAATTTGTACGCATCATCCTTCGCTTTGATACTATCCCGGATTTCCCTTGTTATCCACGGATGCACTACCTTCCCTGATTTATTCTTTTGCCAAACTGGGATGAACAATTTTTGTAGTTCATCCATGCAGTCTTTAAATGTCTTCCATTGCATATCCACCGTCAACCCTTTTAGAATTAATTGCCAGTCAATCTTGGCCAATTCACGTCTCATACCCTCAAAGTTACCTTTCTTTAAGTTCAGAACCATTGTTTCTGAATTAACAATGTCACTCTCCATCCTAATGAAGAACTCAACCATATTATGGTCACTCTTGCCCAAGGGGGCACGTACAACAAGACTGCTAACTAACCCTTCCTCATTACTCAATACCCAGTCTAAAATAGCCTGCTCTCTCGTTGGTTCCTCTACATGTTGATTTAGATAACTATCCCGCATACATTCCAAAAAATCCTCTTCCTCAGCACCCCTGCCAATTTGATTCACCCAATCTATATGTAGATTGAAGTCACCCATTATAACGGTTTTGCCTTTGTCGCACGCATTTCTAATTTCCTGTTTGATACCATCTCCAACTTCACTACTACTGTTAGGTGGCCTGTACACAACACCCACCAGCGTTTTCTGCCCCTTAGTGTTTCGCAGCTCTACCCATACCGATTCCACTTCCTGCAAACTAATGTCCTTCCTTTCCATTGCGTTAATCTCCTCTCTAATCAGCAACGCTACCCCACCTCCTTTTCCTTTCTCTCTATCCCTCCTGAATATTGAATATCCCTGGATGTTCAGCTCCCAGCCTTGGTCACCCTGGAGCCATGTCTCCGTGATCCCAACTATATCATAGTCATTAATAGCTATCTGCACATTCAACTCATCCACCTTATTACGAATGCTCCTTGCATTGAGACACAAAGCCTTCAGGCTTGTTTTTACAACACTCTTACCCCTTATACAATTTTGTTGAAAAGTGGCCCTTTTTGATTTTTGCCCAGGATTTTCCGGCCTGCCACTTTTACTTTTCACCTTGCTACCTATTGCTTCTACCCTCATTTTACACCCCTCTGTCTCTACGCTCACACATTTAAGAAACCCTTTCCCTTTAACTCCATCCTCCACTAGCCCATTCGACACCCCACCCCCCTTATTCAGTTTAAAACCACCCGTGTAGCAGTGGCACAATGGACGACAGATGGCACAATGGGCTAAGTGTTCGGCTGGCAACCGGAAGATAGCTGGTTCGAATCCCGCTTGGAGTGCATACTGTCGTTGTGTCCTTGGGCAAGACACTTCACCCACCTTTGCCTGTGTGTGTGGATGTAATTATGTGAAGCACTTTGGGGTCAATGCAAGTTGACTAAAAATGTGCTATATAAATAAAGAAATTTAAATTTTAAGGACTCATATATTGCTAGGCCATTTTGGTCAAGTCTGATGTGCACTGCAGAAATAGGACAAGCTTCTGAATGGTGCCAGTAAGTCTAGGGCCCAGATCAGTGTTGCATATTCAATTGACAGAATGAGTGGGGATTTCTGAAGAGGAAGTGTAAAAAACATGTTGATTGGATTAATGCAAACTAAGTGTGCATATTGTAAATAATGTTGCCAGGCAACATCCCTGCTGGTTGTTGATTGGCCAAGGTGTTGCGCCCCTGGCAGGTCTGTTTGGATTCCAGGGTAAATGTTGCAATATTCAAGTTAAGTCAGCTTCCTCTAGAAGCTTCTCCTGCAACAATGTAAAGGAGATTCTGTTATTGGTCTGTGTAACCATCAATAATGTATTGTTGTAATGAATATGTTTAATTGGATTGTAAAGATAACACCCCTCTGTAGTTCGGCCCCTCTAGGTTCGGGGACCTATAAAAGGCAGGCCCCACGAGGTCCTTTGTCGATCTTCTGGAAGAGCGCTTGGGACCGCGTGACCTTTTGGAGTGTCTCTGTTTGCACGAGGCTGAAGGGCTTGGCCAGGCAGATACAAGGATCGAACCTGCGGTGGTTTAGGTATCGTATAGGGTAATTTGTTGTGCTATCCAAAAATAAAGTTCAGTTGCTCCAGTACTTGAATATAGTGTTTTATTGACTGAACTCGACGTGGGTGGGAAGCTTAGAAAAGCTAATTTACAACTACAGGCGACTAGGCCACATGTTCGCCAGGATGTCACCTGTACGGTCGTGAGTCGTCTCCTCAGTCGCCCAAAGAGTCGTAGCGTCGTTCTGGCCGCCGCTGGATTTTCAACATGTTCAAAGATTTTCGGCGACAGTGGGTTTGACGCCAATGAGCGTAGCTTGACTTTTCCTGATGTAGGTGCTGTCGTAGGTTGTCGCCATGTGACGCAGGTTGTCACCGGTGCTGACTGGTGAATTCAGTTCCGGCCTTTTCCCCATATCCCTGGCCACACACTCATCTCCCCGCTACCTTCAGGTAGAAGGTACAGGAGCCTGAAGACTGCAATGTCCAGGTTCAGAAACAGCTGCTTCCCCACAGCCATCAGGCTATTTAACTCAACTCAAACTAAACTCTGCACATTAATAGCCCATTATCTGTTTATTTGCACTTTATCTATTTCATTTATTCATGTGTGTATATCTTTATACAATGGTATATGGACACACTGATCTGTTCTGTATTCATGCCTTCTATAATTCTGTTGAATTATAAGCAAGAATTTCATTGTCCTATCTGGGACACATGACAATAAACTCTCTTGAATCTTAAATCTTGACTCCGCTATCTTTAAGTGCTCTCTCTTGAAAGCATACAGAGAATTGGCCTCCACTGCCTTCTGAGGCAGAGATTTCTACAGTTTCACAACCCTTTGTGTGAAAAGTGTTTCTTCGTCTCTGTTCTAAATGGCTCACCCCGTAATCTTAAACTGTGGCCCCTGGTTCTGGACTCCCCCAACATCGGGAACATGTTTCCTGCATCTCGCGTGTCCAAACCCTTAATAATCATATATGTTTCAATAAGATGTCCTCTCATCCTTCAAAATTCCAGAGTATACAAGCCCATCCGCTCCATTCTATCATACGCCTCCCACACACCAAAGACATGTGGGTTTGTAGGTTAATATCCCCACTCGTGTGTAGAGCGTAGGTGAGAAAATGAGATAACATAGACCATAGAACATAGAACAGTACAGTACAGGAACAGACCCTTTGGCCCACAGTGTCTGTATCAAACACGATGCCAAGTTTAACTAATCTCCTCTGCCTGAACAAGATCCACATCCCTCCATTCCTTACACATCCACATGCCTATCTTAAGCCCATTATATATCACCCTAGTTGCCACCACCGCCATCTTGGCATCACGTTCCAAGAACTCACTATCTGTGTAAAGAGATTTTCCCCACACATCACCTTTAAACCTTGCCCCTCTCACCCTTCTATCATCTGACATTTCCATCATGAGAAAAACATTTCCGACTGTCTAGTCATAACGGGTTTAGTTTAGTTGAGAGATACAGCGCAGTACAGGTCCTTCGGCCAACCGAGTCCGCGCCGACCAGCGATCCCCGCGCCCTGACACCATCCTACACACACTGGGGACAATTTACAATTTTTTTTGTTTTTTTTTTGTTTATTTTATTAGAAGTTAATACAGTACAAAACAGTACAGTGGAACCTAATTTTAGGTGCCAACTATGTCATACCGTAATCCATTCTATGTACAGACTCTAGTTTTATGTTTTGAGAAGGAAGTAAGCAAGACAAGAAAAAGAAAACAATAGAAAGGGGAAAAAGAGGAAAAATAGATGGTAGAGAATAGAAAAACGTGAAGTGTGTATATAAAAAAAAAAAAGAAAAAGTGGAAAGTAGAAATAGGAGAGAAGGCCCCTTAAAAGAGAAATTTTCAAATCTTTATTCGGAGATGTAGATCTATCCACGGCATGAACTGAAATCACCAATCCTTATGGTACCGCTGCATCACATGATTCCAAAAAGTCGATGAAAGGAGACCAACTCCTTAAGAATTGGTCATATTTATCTATTAGTCGGAGTCTCATTTCTTCAAGGTGTGCTATGTCCATCATATTCCTAATCCACATTTTAACAGTTGGTATGGCTGTATTTTTCCAAAATTTAAGTATCAATTTCTTTCCAATTATTAACCCATAATTAAAAAAAAGTTTTGGTCTTTATTTAAATTGATATCTTCTACGATTATTCCAAATATAATCCATTCCGTTTTAGGTTCTATTCTGGACTTGAAAAGCTTTGTAAATATGTCAAATATATCGCTCCAAAATGTATTCAACTTTGTACATCCTACAAATGAATGTGTTATATTAGCGTTTTGAAACAAACATTTATCGCATCTGGGAGAGACGTTTGGATAAAATTTATTCAACCTCGTTTTTGAATTACAATTTACAATTTTTACCGAGCCAATTAACCTACAAACCTACACGTCTTTGGAGTGTGGGAGGAAACCGGAGCACTCGGAGAAAAACTCACGCAGGTCACGGGCAGAAAGTGCAAACACCGTACAGACAGCACCCGCAGTCAGGATCGATCCCGAGTCTCTGGCGCTGTAATAGCCCTGTCACACGGTACGAGTTCATTCCAAGAGCTCTCCCGAGTTTAAAAAAAATCAAACTCGTGGTAAGCACGGAGAATGAACGTTGGGTTCGTCGGAGCTTGGGGGCGTCTCATAGCGCTAATGGCAGGTACTCGGGAAGACACGCTAACGGCAGGTAAGCACGGGAAGACTCGTGAAGATTTTTCAACATGATGAAAAATGTCCACGAGAGCCCCGACGAGTGGCCATTACCATAAATCTCTGAGTTCGACTCAGGGCACCCGGGAGAACTCTTGGAATGAACTCGTACCGTGGGACAGGGGTTTAAGGTGGCAACTCTACCGCTGCGCCACCATGATGTGCTGATCTGCCAGTAGGTGATCGCTGGCTGGCGTGGACTCCGTGGGGTCAAGGGCCAGTTTCCATGCTACATCTCCAAACTGAACCGTACAACACATAAATTGCAACAACAACAAAAAAAAAACTCTCAGCTCAAAACATCCCCGGCATTGATCCATTCTGAAATACTTAGCGCACAGGTTGGGGCCAAGAATTACCTGGCACAAGTGCATCGTTTTAAAACTCGAATACTTTTCACTTGAAATCAGTTTTGATCTCCGTCAATGATTAAACAGCTCTCAGTGCAGAGAACGGTGAGAAAGTTAATCCGAAGACGATGAACTATCCGATCCTTCTGAGGCGAAAATAGCAAAATACCAGCGTGTCCCGCAAAACCAAAACGAAAATTTAAAATTAATTTTTTGTTCGGCGAAAGTCGAAGATGAAAATTCAAACATTTAATTTAAAGAAGTGCTTAAATCTTACATTTCTTTCGCAGATGATAAGGCAAAGATCGTTGCCTTATCATCTGGGTAATGAGGGCTTTCCTTACTTACATCAATTCAATGGGAGCAGTGCAGAGTTTCCGAGACTCTCTCGTATCTCAAAGAGTTGAAGCAAAGGTCAATGAGTGGGATTAACTACAATTTTAAAACTATTTGTCCAAAACACCCAATGCTTCTTCCTTACAGTTTTTTTTTTTAAGTAGGAGTTTCTCTGTGAATACTTAGGCAATATTTTGTCTGACAGAATTCTTATCAATGTTATCGTGTAAGCCAGGCAGCAAGACCTCATCGAAGGCAATACGAAAACAACAAAGAGACTGACTTTGATTGAGGTCGCAGGGCAAAATTCCCCCAAAATAGAAATAGCGCCTATTCCACAAATTATGAAGAAAGAACTGCAGATGCTGGAGAAATCCGAGGTAGACACAAATGCTGGAGAAACTCAGCGGGTGAGGCAGCATCTATGGAGCGAAGGAATAGGCGACGTTTCTGGTCGAGACCCTTCGTCAGTCAAACGTAGCTTATTCCTTCGCTCCATAGATGCTGCCTCACCCATATTCCACAAATTAGTTTAGTTTGGTTTAGAAGTACAGTGAGGAAACAGGCCCTTCAGCCCATCGAGTCCGCACTGACCAGCGATCCCCTCACACTAACACTATCCTACACACACAATTTACATGTATACCAAACCAATTAACCTACAAACCTATATGTCTGGAGTGTTGGAAGGAATCCGAAGATCTCGGAGAAAACCCGCGTGGGTCACGGGGAGAAGGTACAAACTCCGTACAGACAGCGCCCGTAGTCAGGATCGAACCCGGGTCTCTGGTGCTGTGAGGCAGCAACTCTACCGCTGCACCACCGTGCCACCCTAATACAAAGCAGAAACAGGGAGCTGCACATGCTGGTTTACAAAAGAAGTCACCAAAGTGCAGGAGTACCTTAACTTCATAAGTGATAGGAGCAGAATTAGGCCATTCGACCCATCAAATCTGCTCCGTCATTCAATCATGGCTGATTTATCTCACCCTCCCAACTGCATTCTCCTGCCGTCTTCCTCTAACCGCTGACACCCTTATTCATTAGGAATCTGTCAATGTCTACCTTAAAAATATCCATTGACTTGGCCTCCACAGCTGTCTGTGGCAATGACTTCCACCGATTCACCACACTCTGACGAGAAATTCCCCCTCATCTCCTAAAGGAACGTCCTTTTATTCTGAGGCTGTGCCCTCTGGTCCTAGACTCTCCCACTAGTGGAAACATCATCTCCACATCTACTCTATCCAGGCCTTTCACTATTCGGTAACATTCAATGAGGTCCCTCCCTCATCCTTCTAAACTCCAGCAAGTACAGGCCCAGTGCCGTCAAACGCTCATCATATGTTAACCCAATCATTCCTGGGGTCATTCTCGTAGAGCTCCTCAGGACCATCTCCAACACAATAGACAATAGACAATAGACAATAGGTGCAGGAGTAGGCCATTCGGCCCTTCGAGCCAGCACTGCAATTCAATGTGATCATGGCTGATTATCCCCAATCAGTACCCCGTTCCTGCCTTCTCCCCATATCCCCTGACTCCGCTACCTTTAAGAGCCCTATCTAGCTCTCTCTTGAAAGTATGTAGAGAACCGGCCTCCACTGCCCTCTGAGGCAGAGAATTCCACAGACTCACAACTCTCTGTGTGAAAAAGTGCTTCCTCATCCCCGTTCTAAATGGCTTACCCTTTATTCTAAAATCCTTCCTCAGAAAAGCACACTCTTCCCCAGAAATGGGGCCCAAAACCGCCCACAATACTCTAGATCTCTCGAGTTCCTCCAGCATTTTTGTAAACCAGCAACCGCAGTTCCTCCTGTCTATTTCTTTAAGTGTTTCTGTTTTGTTTTTAAATAATAACAGATCCAACTTTGTCCCAAAGCGTTTTGTTAGAGAATGGGGACAGCCATCGAGAGATGGACCACTGATGGCAACGCTGATAAGGCATCTTCCCACAGTCAGTACCCTTAATGTCAGCAGCCAGATATTGAGATAGTTCTTCATTTATGACTGAGGTGAGAAAAAACCTTTTCACCCAGAGAGTTGTGAATTTATGGAATTCCCTGCCACAGAGGGCAGTGGAGGCCAAATCACTGGATGGATTTAAGAGAGAGTTAGATAGAGCTCTAGGGGCTGGTGGAATCAGGGGATATGGGGAGAAGGGCAGGTACAGGTTATTGATTGGGGACGATCAGCCATGATCGTCCCTACACCATCCTGGCCACACACTCATCTCCCTGCTACCTTCAGGTAGAAGGTACAGGAGCCTGAAGACTGCAACGACCAGGTTCAGGAATAGCTACTTCCCCAGACAATCAGGCTATTAAACTTGGCTCGGACAAAACTCTGAACATTAATAGCCCATTATCTGTTATTTGCACTTCATCAGTTCATTTATTAATGTGTGTATATATTTATATAATGGTATTTGGACACACTGATCTGTTTTGTCGTCAATGCCATTTATGTTCTGTTGTGCTGAAGCAAAGCAAGAATTTCATTGTCCTATCAGGGACACATGACATAAAAATATAGAAACATAGAAAATATGTGCAGGAGTAGGCCATTCGGCCCTTCGAGCCTGCACCGCAATTCAATATGATTATGGCGGATCATCTAACTCAGTATCCTGTACCTGCCTTCTCTCCATACCCCCTGATCCCTTTAGCCACAAGGGCCACATCTAACTCCCTCTTAAATATAGCCAATGAACTGGCCTTCTGTGGCAGAGAATTCCACAGATTCACCACTCTCTGTGTGAAAAATGACAATAAACTCTCTTGAACTTGAACTCTTGATCACAATGAATGGCCATGCTGGCTGGAAGGGCCGAGTGGCCTCCTCCTGCACCTATTTTCTATATTTCCATCTATGTTTCGGCATGATCCAGCAGCTGTATTTATGTCAGGCTTGCGACTATCCGGGGTTTATTTTGACATCGGTGTAGTCTTGCACTTGCTCACATGAGGATTGACCAGACTGCGAGATTTAAAATGACAGAAAGATTGCCAGCTACCATTTGTAAAGATATCGTGATGGGAGTTCCTCCAGAAGCAGGTCTTCAGAGATATATTCATTGAATGCAGAAATCCTGTGTGTTATATGAACAGAGCACTTGCCCATTCCAGCTCGACAAAACATCGCACTTGGTAAAAAAGCAATGATTAGGGACAGAGAGACTCCTTTCATCTATTGCCAAGGGACTGACTGACGGCCTGCTTTGTGCAGATTCGTAAACCGCCTCATCCACCAGAACATCCTTGGCAATTTAGACTCGGGTGTCAATCCTCCTCATCGTTATTCAGCGAGAGTCTTTGCGAACGGCACGTCCAGAACATCAAAGCTTAGCGAGGGTGGTGTCCGATCGATATTCAATTGCTGCTTTCCTGCCCGCTCTCATCAGGCAGACAATAACACTGGACACCGACGGAGGATGAACAGGGAGATTAGGAGCAGGCCACGGGCGGAGCAGCATACAAAAGATGGACATTCATAGCACGCTGCAATCCCGATTGAGGCAAGCTGGACACAAAGGCCAAGTTGTGAAGAGCGCATTTTAGTGCTTTTAGTCCCATAATAACAGCTTTAGTCTGTCGGAGTTGCCTCCATCTCTCCGAACTGAGCATTGAAATGATTGAATTGAATTGAATACTATATTGTCACACCTGACAAGGCACAGTGAATGTCTTTGCTTGCTCAGCCAAGGTATGCGAATAGTCACCACATAAAGGGCGCTGACATTGTTACAAATTCTCCCCACTAGGGTGGGGGAGGGGCGGAGAGAGAGGGATGCAAGGGTTACTTGAAGTTAGAGAAATCTATATTCATATGGCTGGGTTGTAAAGCCCCTGTCCCACTTTCCAGAGTTACTCACGAATTCTCCCGGGTTTTCCCCTTGATTCAAACTCGGAGATGCCAGCCGTAGGTATTCGGGGCTATTTTTTTACTCATGAACTCATGAACGCTGAAAAATGACAACTGATGCCCCAAGTCCATTCGGCTGGCATTACGAGTTGCTACGAAATATCTACGGATGCCTACTTCCTCCTACGGACTCGCTACGGACATTCTCCGAGTTTGAAGCGAGGGGAAAACTCGGGAGAATTCGTGAGTGATTTGGGAAAGTGGGACTGGGGCTTAAGCCGTAACCCCATTCTTTTCTGAAGCACTGTGGAGGAAAGAAACTTACGGTAGTTTATTTATCTTTTAGTTTAGAGATACAGCCCGGATATACTATGTCTGCGCTGACCAGCGATCCCCGCACAGGAACACTATCCTACACACACACACACACACACACACACACACACACACACACACACACACACACACACACACACACACACACACACACACACACACACACACACACACACACACACACACACACACGAGGGACAATTTACAGTTTTACCGAAGCCAATTAACCTACAAACCTGCACGTCTTTGGAGTGTGGGAGGAAACTGAAGCAGCCGGGGAAAACTTACACAGGTCACGGGGAGAACGCACAAACTCCGTACAGACAGCACCCGTGGTCAGGATGGAACCCGGGTGTCTGGCGCTGTGAGGCAGCAACTATACCGCTGCGCCACCGTGCCCTTCCATGTTCTCCGGAGGTCCTGCCTGATCCCGCTGAGTTACTCCAGCACTCTTGCGTCTTTTTTTGTGAACCAGTGCCTGCAGTTCCTTGCATCCCCAAACTAATTGCAACGGGGAGAGCACACACATAGTGAAAGGTCCAGTCTTCACGTTTTGAAGCACTCCCACTGACTATTTAAAAACTTGTCCTTAACGATAGACACACGCTTGTCACAAACCCTGTCCGTCTCCAAAATAGCACTTGGCTGTCGAATCTCTTCTGCGATTCAGAAAATACCATGAATTATGAAAAGGCGTGAAGTTTCGAGGAAAGAGAAGTTTACCGACTTCTATACATTTCTACATTAAAAATTAATCGGCAGTTGTGTACATGAACCTTTTATGTAGCAGGTGGCAGGTGCAGTTTGGCAATGAGAATAGACACTTTGCTGAAGAAGAACCTTCATTAGTCGACTGCAGAAGTCGCTCAGTTTTCCCGAGCGCTGCTTACCAATTAGATGCTGCAACCTAGCTCTTCCTGAGCAATGCAGAGGTAAAGTTATCAGTATAGATGGTTTATGTTTAAGAAGGAACTGCAGATGCTGGAAAAATCAAAATGCTGCAGAAACTCAGCGGGTGAGGCAGCATCTATGGAGCGAAGGAATAGGTGACGTTTCAGGTCGAGACCCTTCTTCAGAATTATGTGGATGTGGGGGTGGGGGGGGGGGGGTGGGGGGAAGAAGAAAGGAAGAGGCGGGGACAGTGGGCTGTGGGAGAGCTGGGAAAGGGAGGGGAAAGAGGGAGAAAGCAAGGACTACCTGAAATTGGAGAAGTCAATGTTCATACCGCTGGGGTGTAAACTACCCAAATGAAATATTAGGTGCTGCTCCTCCAATTTGTGGTGGGACTCACTCTGGCCATGAAGGAGGCCCAGGACAGACAGGTCGGATTGGGAATGGGAGGGGGAGTGGAAGTGCTGAGCCACCGGGAGGTCAGGTTGGTTATTGCGAACTGAGCGGAGGTGTTGGGCGAAGCGATCGCCAAGCCTGCGCTTGGTTTCACCGATGTAGAGCAGCTGACACCTAGAGCAGCGGATGCAATAGATGAGTATAGATGGTTTAGTTCAGTTTTGTTTCGAGATACAGGACCTTCGGCTCACCGAGTTCGTGCCGACCAGCGATCCCCGCATTAACGCTATCCTACACACACACACACACACTAGGGACAATTTTATATTTATACTAAGCCAATTAACCCACAAACCTGTAAGTCTTTGGAGTCTGTAAGGAAACTGACCATCTCAGAGGTCAAGGGGAGAACCTACAAACTCTGTACAGACAGCACCCGTAGTCGGGATCGAACATGTGACGCGGGGCTCTGGCGCTGTAAGGCAGCAACTCTATCTCTGCGCCACCGTGCCACCCTGTACTCCAGGACGCAAGAATAGTGCTCACTCGCGTTATCCCAGATACATCACACTGGCCAAGAAGGACTTGGTCATTGAGAGTAAGACCCTGAAAGTAGCAACCCAGTAGATTTAGTGGTAAAGAAGGCATATGATCTAATAACAAGGAAGGTTGATGTGGGGAGAGTTGTAGATGTTGTATATATGGATTACAGCAAGGTATTCAATAAAGTTCTGCATGAACCCTCATGCCCCTGTCCCACTTAGGAAACCTGAACGGAAACCACTGGAGACTTTGCGCCCCACCCAATGTTTCCGTGCGGTTCCCGGAGGTTTTTGTCAGTCTCCCTACCTGCATCCACTACCTGCAACCTCCGGCAACCACCTGCAACCTCCGGGAACCGCACAGAAACCTTGGGTGGGGCGCAAAGTCTCCAGAGGTTTCCGTTCAGGTTTCCTAAGTGGGACAGGGGCATGGCACACCACTAATCACAGGCCTCCAGTGCGAGAAGCAACTTTCCACCATCACCCTCTGCTGACGTCCATGAAGCCAATTTTCCATCCATTCAGCTATCTCTCCTTGGACGAGTGTGTGAAGATATCAGAAGCTACCGCAGGATCTCAACAACAAATGTTTATTGAGGCAGAACATTAGCTCAGTTGGTAGAGTTGCTGCCTCACAAGTGCCAGCGACCCGGGTTCGATCCTGAGCTCGGGATCGTACAAACAAGGTACACAAATGAGGAACTGGAGAATGAATCAGACATAGACACAAAATGCTGGACTAACTCTGCGGGACATGCAGGAATGGGTGACATTTCAGGTCGAGACCCTACGTCCGAACCTCCAGAGATGCAGCCTGACCCGCTGAGTTACTCCAGCATTTTGTGTCTATCTTCGATGTAAACCCACATCTGCAAATGAATCAGTTGAAGAGTTGACCGGTGAGGTGAGCATCTTTCCCCAATCGTCAGTACATACAGAAAGAGACAGGCATGTATTGTAGGCTGTAGAAACAAAAATAGCCTTTCTTGCTATTGAGGGAGTGCAGCGTAGGTTTACAAGGTTAATTCCCGGGTTGGGGGGACTGTCATATGCTGAGAGAATGGAGCGGCTGGGCTTGTATACTTTAGAATTTAGAAGGATGAGAGGGTATCTTATTGAAATATGCAAGATTATTAAAGGTTTGGACACGCTCGAGGCAGGAAACATGTTCCCGATGTTGGGGGAGTCCAGAACCAGGGGCCACAGTTTAAGAATAAGGAGTATAGGGCCTGTCCCACTTTCACAACCTAATTCACAACCTCTTCCCAGTTTGCCCTTGACTCATGGTCGTCACGAGGTCGTAGGTAGGTCGTAGGTAGGTTGTGATGCTAGTCGTAAGTACTCGTGGCATCAAGTAGGTCGGGGCGTTTTTCTAGCTGATGAAAAATGTCCACGAGTAAAATCGGGTCGTGAATTAGGTCGTGAAAGTGGGACAGGCCCTTAAGCCATTTAGAACGGAGACGAGGAAACCCTTTTTCACACAGAGGGTGGTGAGTCTGTGGAATTCTCTGCCTCAGAGGGCGGTGGAGGCCAGTTCTCTGGATACTTTCAAGAGAGAGCTTGATAGGGCTCTTAAAAATAGCGGAGTCAGGGGATATGGGGAGAAGTCAGGAACGGGGTACTGATTGGGGATGATCAGCCATGATCACATTGAATGGCAGTGCTGGCTCGAAGAGCCGAATGGCCTACTCCTGCACCTATTGTCTATTGTCTATTGCAGGCTGTAGAATTAAAAAAAAACTGCAGATGCTGGTTAATACACAAAAGGGCACAAAGTGCTGGAGGAACTCAGCGGGGCAGGCAGCACCTGTGGAGAACATGGATCGGAAGGCGGGCCTCGACCCGAAACGTTGCCCATCCATGTGTTGCGGGCTGCAGCCCAACCTTCTGCAGTGCCGTGCGGGGGAAGAGCACAAAATGGTTCGGGGAGGTCAAATGAAATGCTGCAATAATCGGTGAATCATTGAATTTAATGGAGATTTGCTTCCTTTCATTTCTTGATGTCAAACGGCTGAGTTTTATCAAGCATCTGCCATAACGGAGCCTTCTTGGGACTGACACGGAATGAATGAACTGTTATTAGAGAGCTCCCTTGATACCACTTTTTTTAAACAGTCCAGTAACCACAGAATTATATTCATGCTGATTGTGAGTCAATTGATTAAGCACATACTGTAAAAGTGTCAAAGGCTTAAGATTCTTATTAATTGAGTGGTTTAAATGAATACTTATTTTGAGAAACATAAAATAATTTGGCAATGATTAGAACTGTCTTGTCTCATGTAGAGTGTAATTAATTGACTTCTGATGCTGTTGTACTTAGGCAATTGTGAAATCAATGAAAAATGATACCAAAAACTCGAGCTTATGTTCAATGCCATGATTCAGTGCTTGTTATACTGCAAGACACAACTTATTTTGTGTTTGCTCTTCCAATAATGCTTCCAAAAAGAAACAATATACGAAGTCTATTCTGAGAAGCTGGCCATTCAGCCCCAAGACCTCTGCTATGGAAAGGACTCAAAATGCTGGAGTAACTCAACGAGCCAGGCAGCATCTCTGGAGAACATGGGCAGGTGAGGGTTCAATTAAAGATACAGCGCGGAAACAGGCCCTTCGGCCCACCGAGACCGTGTCAACCAGCGATCCCCGCACCTTAATACTAACCAAGCACACTGGTGACAATTACACTTTACACTTATACCAAGACAATTAACTTACAAACCTGTGCGTCTTGGGAGTGTTGGAGGAAACCGGAGATCCCGGAGAAAAATAGAAACATAGAAAATAGGTGCAGGAGTAGGCCATTCGGCCCTTCGAGCCTGCACCACCATTCAATACGATCATGGCTGATCATCCAACTCAGTATCCTGTGCCTGCCTTCTCTCCATACCCCCTGATCCCTTTAGCCACAAGGGCCACATCTAACTCCCTCTTAAATATAGCTGATGAACTGGCCTCAACTACCTTCTGTGGCAGAGAGTTCCACAGATTCTCTAGGGAGAAGGTGTACAAACCCCGCACAGAAAGCGCCCGTAGTCAGGATCGAACCCGGGTCTCCGGCGCTGTGAGACCCGAGTTCGAGCCCAGACGCAATATTTTCAAAGCCGGCGCTTAATTTCCTCAGAGCAACGAGGTGCAGGAAAAATTAATGAACATCGCAGATTTGACCTCTGCCCCAAAATGTGCAGTGTCGGAGAATTGCGAATGTACCCCCCCTCCCCCTTATCATTAAAGGCTCCAGGACGTGCAGGCGTGATTTTGTGCTGGGCTGGAATGTAAACTTTGCATTCTTAATTGGGATTAACAGGTCTGAGTTCAGGCTATGTGTGCGTGCGGTGACATGGAAGAAGTGTCAGGCAATTTGCAACGGCTTGCAGTCATTGTTAAAAGGTGTTGATTTGCACCATATTTAAACACAGGCATTCTCAGCGCTGTGAAGAGGTAAGGAGGCTGATTATAATTCTGTTTAAGAAGGAACTGCAGATGCTGGAACAATCGAAGGTAGACAAAAATGCTGGAGAAACTCAGCGGGTGCAGCAGCATCTATGGAGCGAAGGAAATAGGTAACGTTTCGGGCCGACACCCTTCTTCAGACTGATAGGGGGTGGCGGGGAGAAGGAAGGAAAAAGGAGGAGCTTTGATTTTCCAGCATCTGTAGTTCCTTCTTGAACACTGAGTTTCTCCAGCATTTTTGTCTACCTCTGATTATGTTTCTGATCTTTCCACTACGCTCTAACTTGTCTTGTTGCAATTGCAGGGGTCAGAGAATCATACGAACCAGACCAACATGACCCAGCTACACTGGTCCCACCTGCCTGCGCTTGGTCCATATCCCTCCAAACCTGTCCTGTCTATGTACCTGTCTAACTGTTTCTTAAACGTTGGGATAGTCCCTGCCTCAACTACCTCTTCCGGCAGCTCGTTCCCTACACCCTCCGATTAAATCTTCTCCCCTTACCTTAGAACCCATGTCTTCTGGTCCTCGATTCACCTACCCTGGGCAAGAGACTTCTTGAGACTGGAACAGTCGCATGGTCCATCTGCAGTATCGCACAAGCCAATTGCTTCCGAACCTTCCCGAAGGAAAACATCCCACCAATGCAAACGAACTGCCCGAACAGTATTCAATTAGACCATGAATATTTATGAAGAAGGGTCTCGACCCGAAACGTCACCTATTCCTTCGCTCCATAGATGCTGCCTCACCCGCTGAGTTTCTCCAGCATTTTTATCTACCTTCGATTTTTCCAGCATCTACAGTTAGAAACATAGAAACATAGAAACATAGAAAACAGGTGCAGGAGGAGGCCATTGGGCCCTTCGAGCCAGCACCGCCATTCATTGTGATCATGGCTGATCGTCCCCTATCAATAACCCGTGCCTGCCTTCTCCCCATATCCCTTGATTCCACTAGCCCCTAGAGCTCTATCTAACTCTCTCTTAAATCCATCCAGTGACTTGGCCTCCACTGCCCTCTGTGGCAGGGAATTCCATAAATTCACAACTCTCTGGGTGAAAAAGTTTTTCTCACCTCAGTCTTAAATGACCTCCCCTTTATTCTAAGACTGTGGCCCCTGGTTCTGGACTCGCCCAACATTGGGAACATTTTTCCTGCATCTAGCTTGTCCAGTCCTTTTATAATTTTATATGTTTCTATAAGAACCTGCCCCTCATCCTTCTAAACTCCAGTGAACTCCAGTTCCTTCTTAAACATGAATATTTATGTAGTTGTCAAAAAAGTGCTAAAAAAATCACCAAGGGGTAAAACGAACCATTCGGTGAATAACCACAAGTTAAGAATGATTTTTTAAAAATAATAATTTTATTTATTAGAAGTAGTGTGCATTACAATAATATAAGCCCAAAATAACATAATACATTTCCTGTACCACTTCATATTTTAAACTTTAAAAAGCAGAAAAGTAAAGAGAGTGAAATAGGGTAGTGAGTGTGTGAAAGAGTGATCAAAAGAGACCCTTAAACATGAAAAATTCGAAAAAGAATTAAGAAGTAAGCCATAGAAAAAGAAAAAGAGAAAAAGAAAACTGAAGACATATTAAAAGTAAACATATAAATCATTTTTCACACAGAGAGTGGTGAATCTGTGGAATTCTCTGCCACAGAAGGTAGTTGAGGCCAGTTCATTGGCTATATTGAAGAGTGAGTTAGATGTGGCCCTTGTGGCTAAAGGAATCAGGGGGTATGGAGAGAAGACAGGTATGGGATACTGAGTTGGATGATCAGCCATGAGCATATTGAATGGCGGTGCAGGCTCGATGGGCCAAATGGCCTACTCCTGCACCTATTTTCTATGTTTCTATGTTTCTATGAAAGGTTTAGAGGGATATGGGCCAAATGTGGGCAGGTGGGACTCAGGAGATCTTGGTTGGCATGTTGAGGCGAGTTGAGTGAAAGCGATGGCTCTTTGACTGCACTATTGGCGACAGAAAACTGTCTCGAAGAAAGAAAGAAAATATTCACCAAAGAAACGAATGGCGATGCAGGCTCGAAGGGCCGAATGGCCTACTCCTGCACCTATTTTCTATGTTTCTATGTTTCTATGTAAAAGGGGTATACCAACTTCGTATTTTTCCTCACCCCTCACCAGGTCCTGAAACCATTTATTTTCAGAATTCTGTTGCACCTTCTACTTATAGTAAGTCGATAAGCGGAGACCAAATCTTTTGGAAATGGTCTGGTTTGCCTGCAAGTTAAGAATGATGAATGTGCTCTCGATCTTTCCCTCTCCAGCACTACACTCTTCCCAACCAGCCTGCAGTTGGCCACATGAAAGCACATCGTAAGTCAGACTGGCAGGAAATGCGTTCAAGTCCTTTTTTAATAAGGTGTCAAGTCAAGTCGGCACAGGAGTCTATTAAGCATTGCGGTCGGTCGGTGAAGGGAAGACTTTTCAGAAAACCCTGCCCAACCTGATCGCTTTGAAACTTTCAAAAGGCAGGCTGAGAGGGGAAGGGAGAGAGGTTGCATCAAGTAAAATTATGGAATTTTCAGTAACGAGAGATGTTGGTTGATCAAAAGACTCAGCCCCAGTCATTGTCAGGATTATGCAGTGATTCACTGCGGTCATTCCTCTGTTGTTTTCTAGCTTGCGACAACCTGCAGAAGCTGTCAGTCCCACTTAGACATGCCTCAACTCTGTAATTACGGCCTTTCGAAATAAATAATACATCCACAAATAACAAAAATAGTCCAATTCATCTCGGAGCAGGATAGTGCAAGTAAATAAGGCATCTCTAACAGGTAAACTCCCTCCCCCTTCTCCCCTCTCTCTGTTTCTCTCTCGATCTCTCTTTCTCACCCACAATGTTGGTGACACGCTTGATCAACATCCCATCCACTGTTTTAAATGCTTAAGATGGAACTGCAGATGCTGGAAAATCGAAGGTAGACAAAAGTGTTGGAGAGACTCAGCGGGTGCAGCAGCAGCTATGGAGCGAAGGAAATAGGCAACGTTTCGGGCCGAAACCCATGGGTTTCGGCCCGAAACGTTGCCTATTTCCTTCTGGGTTTCGGCCCGAAACGTTGCCTATTTCCTTCACTCCATAGATGCTGCTGCACCCGCTGAGTTTCTCCAGCACTTTTGTCTACCTACTGCTTTAAATATTTACTTGATCCATCTACACCTTCGCACTGCCAGTCTGAAGGAGGGTCTCGACCCGAAACGCCACCTGTTCCTTCTCTCCACAGATGCTGCCTGACCCGCTGAGTTACTCCAGCATTTTGTGTCTAAGTCTTTAACTGGTGAAATCGGCTCCGTCATCAAAGGTTCTTTACACCCCCCCCCCTCTTGTCCCCTCTCTCGTTGGTTAGAAGACACAACAGTTTCAAAAGACACAGAGTGCTGGAGAAACTCAGCGGGTCAGGCAGCATCTCTGGAGAACATGGATAGGTGACGTTTCACAGAGTGCTGGAGTAACTCAGCGGGTCAGGCAGCATCTGTGGAGAGCATGGATAGGTGGCGTATCACGTCGGGACCCTTCTTGATCAGCCATGATCACATTGAATGGCTCGAAGGGCTGAATGACTTACTCCTGCACCTGTTGTCTATTGTCTAATCAGACTAAAGTTTGAAAGTACGTAGCATCAGATTCAGTAACCGACATACAGTTGTATAAGATGTTGGTGAGGCCACATTTAGAGTATTGTGTTCAATTCTGGGCACCATGTTACTGGAAAGATGTTGTCAAGCTGGAAAGGGCACAGAGAAGATTTACGAGGATGTTTCCGGGACTCCAGGGCCCGAGCTATAGGGAGAGGTTGAGCAGGCTGGGACTCTATTCCTTGGAGCGCAGGAGGATGAGGGGTGATCTTATAGCGGTGTAAAAAATCATGAGAGGAATTGATCGGGTAGATGCACACTCTTTTGCCCAGAGCAGTGGAATTGAGGACCAGTGGCCAAAGGATTGAGGTGACAGGGGAAAGATTTAATAGGAACCAGAGGGGTAACTTTTTTACAGAAAGGGTGGTGGGTGTATGGAACAAGCTGTCAGAGGAGGTAGTTGAGGAAGGGACTATCCCAAAGTTTAAGAAGCATTTAGACAGGTACATGGATAGAAACATAGAAAATAGGTGCAGGAGTAGGCCATTCGGCCCTTCGAGCCTGCACCGCCATTCAATATGATCATGGCTGATCATCCAACTCAGTATCCCATCCCTGCCTTCTCTCCATACCCCCTGATACCTTTAGCCATAAGGGCCACATCTAACTCCCTCTTAAGTATAGCCAATGAACTGGCCTCAACTACCTTCTGTGGTAGAGAATTCCACAGGTTCACCACTCTCTGTGTGAAAAATGTTTTTCTCATCTCGGTCCTAAAAGATTTCCCCCTTATCCTTAAATTGTGACCCCTTGTTCTGGACTTCCCCAACATCGGGAACAATCTTCCTGCATCTAGCCTGTCCAACCGCTTAAGAATTTTGTAAGTTTCTATAAGATAGGACAGGTTTGGAGGGTATGGGCCAAACACAGGCAGGTGGGACTAGTGTAGATGGGGCAGGTGTAGGAAGGAACTGCAGATGCTGGTTTAAACCAAAGATAGACACATGTTTGTGGGTGTGGGCAAGTTGGGCAGAAGGGCCTGTTTCCACAATGTATCATTCTATGACTATTGACTGATATTTGCTGGTTAGTTTGCTCCTGAACATCAAAGTGAGATCATACCTGAGAGACACACTTCTGAAAGAGCAGTGCTAGTTTGGACTAAGCAATGTGATCGAAAATATGCTAGAAATTATTTAACAGCTCCTTGGGATTAAAATAAAATCCTGACTTTGATCCAAATGCAGCACTGAACTATTCCCATTACAGTCAATTTTACTTCGGAGTCACGTGAGGGATTACGTGAAGAACCCGCTCAGCGCGCATTCGCGGCATTAACGCCAGCAGTGCAACAGCGGCTGCAACGGGACTAAGGCGCTCCCGCTACAGAATGAAACGGACCGTCAGGTGAGTACCCTGAGGTCGGCTTTCTATTACAGGGGAGCCTTTTTCTGCTTGTGTTTTACAGGCAGAGAAAAAGGCTCTGGATTCCGTCGGGGAGGGGGGCAGCAACAGGCGGTAGGAGCGTTTACCCGGTGTTCCGCTATTCCCCGACACCGTGCCGAGCCCAGCCCGCTAGTACCTGAGCAGCGGGCTGGATGCATAGCCACCCAAAGAGGCATCCGGCAGGTGTTCCCGATTTTGGACGGGACGTCTCTCCACCCGTATGAGGGGAGAGAGAGCCGCCTGAGCCGCTGGAGCGGCTCTCGGAGCAGGTGCCTGCGAGACACGCTGCTTGAGGGGCGCTCTCGCTTCTACAAGCCACAAAAGCTCTAGAAGAACCTGTCCCCCGCTCGACTCCAACGGAGGAGCGTTCCATTGCAGGGGGGGCAGTAACAGGCGGTAGGAACAATTACCGGGTGCACCGCTATCCCCATCACCGCGCCGAGCCCAGTCCCGCTAGTGCCTGAGCTGCGGGCTGGATGTTTAGCCATCCGAAGAGGCATTCGGCCGGTGGCTTCCGACTTGTCGGAGGGGACGTCTCTCCACCCGCATGGGAGAGAGACAGCCGCCTGAGCCGCTGGAGCGGCTCCTGGAGCAGGAGCTCCTGCGAGACACGCTACGTGAGGGGCAGTCTCGCTGGAGGGTTCAGGCATACCCTCCACAGTGCCTAGGCACTGCCCATCGCTTCCTCCTTAGTGTGGTTAGCTTTGGGGTGACCAGTGGCTGGGCTGGTCATGAAGAGGGGTCACTGGCTGAACAACATCGGGAGTATGCTTGAGGTACAGGATCAGGAAGAGCTGCTTGGTGTGGCCGCTATGTGGCTCCACCACTAGCGAGATGGCTTTTCAGTCTCAACTGATGGCCAGCTTACTACCTGTTCTTTTCAAAAAATCTCCAAGACAGGTAGTCATGAGGCGTTGGATTTCATCACGCTTCCCCTAAATTGCATTTACTCAATGTACCCACCATTATTGGAGGGTACATTGAGCATCGCTTTAAAAAAAGCCAAAATATCAAAAAATGAATTTGATATCCCTGACGTCGGCTATCATTTTCGCATGCTCTTCCAGAGGGTCACGGTAGTATGGCAAAACACCTGACCTACTGTTCGCAGTGCTCCGCAACTTCTCAGGAAGTTACAAAACCTGCCCTCAAAGAACGCCGACCTCACAACCACAGATCCTGCTGTCTGGCTAAGTTACCAAACCAAGCCTAAAAAACTGGACGAAGTGTCCAAAATATCGGCGCAAGAGGGCAGGGTCTGGAATGAGCACCACACGTAGACCAGTCAGCAGTACCTCTAACGCGTCCACCAGGAGGGTCCACCTCATGGTACTGGTGAAAGCTCGGGGCCTGCATGCCAATCCCGTAAGCCTTTCAGGCCAAGGCCCAGAGCAGGCCCCATGGAAAATGCGCCACCCCCCAACACCACCACCACGTCAGACAACGTGCAAGACTCGTTGGACCGGCAGGAAACAGAAGAATACCCATAACCATGGAGGTAGGTGGGTCTGGTTCCTACCAACGTATAGAAAATAGGGGCTTAATACTAACAGGGGGGAGATAACACCTGTTTTAAGAAGCACGGGAGTCTATCACAAGTGATCAGTATATACTCAATGGCTTTAGTGGATACAAAATACAATTCATACTAGAAAAATTGCCACCAGTTCAACATTTACCCCAGAGGGTATTTTCCCTCTCCGTTAAAGAAACGAGAGGGACAAGCTGTACTGGTGAGATTAATTACAAAGGGTATCATGGGAAACATGAACCCTTGGAATTCGTATCAAATATTCGTCACTAAACCCAAAAAGATGGTGGATGTCGCATCATCATTGACTTAACTTCACTAAATATGGTTGTTAAGTATATACATTTCAAAATGGAAACGGTTGTTACTGCCAAACAACTAATTTCCAAAGGATACTTCATGGCAAGCATTGGTGGTATTTTAGTACCATTCACAAGGATCATCGCAGATACCTGAAATTTACCTGGATGGGGCAGCTATGGCAATTTAAAGCGTTACCCAATGGGAAAATAGGCAAGACCATGGAATTGACTATGTTAGCTGTATCAGCTACCAAACAGTTATTCGAAACCCTGGGATTGTCTTACATCCAGATAAATCTAAGTTGAAGCCATCCACAATCATGGACTACTTGGGCTTCACAATTAATTCAGTCTACGTAACTGTAACTTTGCCAAGAGACAAAACAGTTGAATTGGTACAATCATGCAACAATTTAATGGTCCACGTACTCCCAACTATTCGACAAGTAACAGAGTAATTGGGAATATGGTAGCAGCATTTCCGGCTACACAATTAAGTCACCCACTGAAGCAATATCATAACTACAGTGGTGGGCAAAAAATGTTTGGCATAATTTCAACCTATTATCATCACTAACAAGTAGTAGATGGACTAACCCAGAATCATCGTTACCACTTACACTGGGCATTAATTATCTACAAATGTTGGGTGACTTTTATGGTTTAAAAGCATATGCACAAATATGCATCACTTGCATGTACGGTTACAAATAGATAATACTACGGTGGTAGCCTACATTAACCATATGGGCGGCATAAAATCGGTATCATACGACAAGTTGGTCAACACAATTTGGCAATGGTGTGTCGAAAGACATATTTGGCTATCAGTAACTTACCTGCCAGGTAAACTAAATACAGTGGTAGACACCAGGTCACGTAAATTTAATGACAATGGATGTTAAACCCCAAATAATTTGCAAAAGTTATCATGCAATATGGCACGCCAGATATCGATTTATTTGCATCAAGGCTAAATCACCAGGTACCTATGTATGTCGCTTGGGAACCAGACCCTGAGGCAGCAGCGGTAGATGCGTTCGCGCTGGATTGGGGAAATTCTTCTTCTATGCATTTCCTCCCTTCTGCCTCATCAGTTGGGGACTACGCACAATACAAATGGACTCTGCTTCAGGTATTTTGATAGTACCCGACTGGCCTACACAGCCATGGTTCCCAAAACTCCATGACATGGTTGTTGAAACTCCGATGGTATCCCCAGTGACCCAGAGTTATTAACACCCAGTGTCGGGCACAAGCCACCCGTGCCATGAAAATCAAACTGCTGGGTTGCAGATTCTGCACAAACCACTTCTGGGGCTGGGATTATCAGAACAAACCATCGACACCATGTCAGCATCCCTTCGAACATCCACTAAAAAACAGCACTTGTCCAGCATCAAGAAATGGGAGAAGTACTGCTTGGATAAAGGGACCACCTACTCAACCGCTACAGTTACCAACGTACTGGAATTCCTGGCGAACCTTCACCACGATGAAGGACTCAGCTACAGAGCCATCAACACGGCTAGAAGTGCCATGCCTGTCTATTTAAAACCAGCTCCAGGACAACAGGCCATGGGGTCCCACCCGTTGGTGGTCAAACTAATGAAGGGTATTTACAACTCTAAACCCCTAGACCAAGGTACACCCATATATGGGATGTCAGTGTGGTCCTGACATACCTCAGGGGATGGCCACCAGCCAGACCCCTTAACCTGGAACAATCTATGCTCAAAACACTCATGTTGATGGCACTTGTATCTGCACAGAGGGTCCAGTCACTACACCTATTGCGACTGGACAACATGATCACAGCTCCAGACCAGATCTGTCGTTATCCAGCGACTGATCAAACAGAGCAGACCAGGAACACCTAATTCAGTCGTGGAATTCCGGGCTTACCCACCAGAACCACGGTTATGTGCCATGACCCACCTACTATCCTACATAGACACAACCAAAATATTCGAGGGAGATGAAAAGCCTTGTGGGTCAGTCATAAAAAACCTTATGGTCGGGTGACGAGCCAAACCATTGTGAGATGGCTCAAGCAGGTGCTAAAAACTGCTGGGATAAACACTAACATGTACAAATTTTATTCCACCAGGGCAGCATCCACGTCGACGGCTAAAAGAATGGACATGCCTATAGACCACATCCTGGCTACAGCAGGATGGTGGGGGGAAAGACCGTTCAGAAATTTTATAATAAGCCGTTGGCAAAACCTGTTTTATTTGCAGTAAAGATTTACGGCCTGCAAATATTTAATTTAAGGCCAGGGGAGCAATTTAATTTCTTTGTTGTTATTGTTAAAAAAATACCATTGTGTTTTTTCTACAAACAGATTCATTGGTTGATTACGATAACACTTCCTCCCTCAAGAACTTCGGCAGTGAGTGAAATAAAACTGTTACACGGTTTGAAATCACAGAGCTTTGAAGTCTTCACGTAGTCACTCACGTGACTCCGAAGTAAAATAGTAAGGTTAAACGAGAACTTACCAGTTTGAAGTTTGATCTGTATTTTATGAGGAGTTACGATGAGGGATTACGTGCCCTCCACTCCCACCCTCATAATATGGGTCAAACTGATAACTGATGTCTCCTTTTCTTTACTATGTTTACTTCAATAACTGTGTCTATCTGTGATTCCACACCGCTGCTTGGAAGTATGCCGCGCATGCGCGCTGAGCGGGTTCTTCACGTAATCCCTCATCGTAACTCCTCCTAAAATACAGATCAAACTTCAAACTGGTAAGTTCTCGTTTAATCTTACTATTTTATTTCAATTTGTAATATTTCTTATATTTATGAATGGTCTAATATTTTGTAGTATACCATTTATCATGAATCTGTACACTGTGGACGGCTCGATTCTAATCATGTGACCATCCCGCGGTCCAGGTATAAGCTCAGGGGTGACCGCACTTTTGGGGTTGCAGCACCTAGACTATGGGACAGCATCCCTCTTCTCATCAGAACTGCCCCCTCCTTCAATTCCTTTAAGTCTAGACTTAAAACTTATTTCTACTCACAAGCGTTTCTTGAGGTCCTCTGAGGGAGCGCTGTATGTATGTATGTATGTATGTATGTATGTATGTATGTATGTATGTATGTATGTATGTATGTGTGTATTGTTAGATCTATGTACCACTGTATGTAGCATGTTAGTACCTGCACTGATGTAAAGCACTTTGGTCAACGAGAGTTGCTTTTACATGTGCTATAGAAATAAAATTGACTTGACTTGACATGTGTTGTCTTTCCGCTGACTGGATATCACGCTACGAAAGCTTTTCACTGCACCTGGATACACGTAACAATAAAAGAACAAAATAAACAAAATTAAATTATGAATCATTTGAGCGGCACGGGGGCGCAGCGGTAGAGTTGCTGCCTCACAGCCCCAGAGACCCGGGTTCGACCCCGACTAGGGGTGCTGTCTGTACAGTTTGTTCGTTCTCCCCGTGACCTGCGTGGGTTTTCTCCGAGATCTTCGGTTTCCTCCCACACTCCAAAGACGTGCAGGTCTGGAGGTTAATTGGCTTCGGCATAATTGTAAATTGTCCCCAGTGTTAATGTGCGGGGATCGCAGACTTGGTGGGCCGAAGGGCCTTTCCAGCTTGACAATATCTTTCCGCGCTGTATCTCTAAACTAAACTAAAACTAAAACACAATCATGTCAATATTCTATAGTCCTGATAATTAAAATAAGAACTACTTTAAAAAATAGACATAATCGGTGCGGACTCGGTGGACTGAAGGGCCTGTTTCTGTGCTGTATCTCTAAACTAAACTAAACTAAACTAAACTAAACTAAACTAAACTAATTCATAACTGTCCCTGTATGTCATGTTGTTACTTGTGGGCGGAGCACCAAGGCAAATTCCTTGTATGTGAATACTTGGCCAATGAAGTTACTTACTTACTTAAACTAAACTAAACTAAACTAAACTAAACTAAACTAAACTAAACTAAACTAAACTAACTAAACTAAACTAAACTAAACTAAACTAAACTAAACTAAACTAAACTAAACTAAACTAAGACTGTAAGGTTGCAAACTAAGTTTGGGATACTAAAAGAGGCAGATTGGTTCAGAATGTCGCAAGCCATCTGTATATGAACTAAATTAGGTCTCACCTGCCTCCCAGCTACCTTTATACTGCCTGTTTCCCTTTCCGATATGCCCTGCAGTGGGAGAATGTCGAGCACACATACAGGCACCAATTAGTCAGAGGAAACCTGAATCTGTCATAAGGACAGGAAGTCAATAGATGAAGGAAACGCTGCTGTCAATGGCCACTGTAGACAATGCCCACGCATGTGGATGTTTGTACTATTGTTAGACACAAAGTGCTGGAGTAACTCAGCGGGACAGGTTGCATCTCTGGAGAAAAGGAATAGGATACGTTTCTGGTCGAGACCCTTCTTCAGACTCCGATTTAGCTCCGAATTCTCCATTGTGAAACCAATGGTGCCTCATTTTGGGCGGCACAGAGGCGCAGCGGTAGAGTTGCTGCCTCACGGCGCCAGAGACCCGGGTTCGAACCTGACTACGGGTGCTGTTTGTACAAAGTTGTGTGCGTTCTCCCCGTGACCCGCGTGGGTTTTCTCCGGGCGCTCCAGTTTCCTCCCACATTCCAAAGAAGTGCAGGTTTGTAGGTTAAGTGGCTTGGGTAAAAAGTGTAAATTGTCCCTAGTGTGTGTCGGATAGTGCTAGTGTGCGGGGTGATCACTGGTCTACAAGGACTCGGTGGGCAGTAGGGCTTGTTCCCAGCCGTATCTCTAAATTAAAAAATAAACTAAATGCGCGGTATTACAGGGAATGGAAAGGTTTGCTTTGGTTTTGCTTATAGATACAGCATGGAAACACATCCTGAGGAAGGTTCCAAACCTGAAACGTCACCTATCCATGTTCTCCACAGATGCTGCCTGACCTGCTGAGTTACTCCAGCACTCTGTGAAACGTCACCTATCCATGTTCTCCACAGATGCTGCCTGACCCGCTGAGTTACTCCAGCACTCTGTGAAACGTCACCTATCCCTGTTCTCCACAGATGCTGCCTGACCCGCTGAGTTACTCCAGCACTCTGTGAAACGTCACCTATCCATGTTCTCCACAGATGCTGCCTGACCCGCTGAGTTACTCCAGCACTCTGTGAAACGTCACCTATCCATGTTCTCCACAGATGCTGCCTGACCCGCTGAGTTACTCCAGCACTCTGTGAAACGTCACCTATCCATGTTCTCCACAGATGCTGCCTGACCCGCTGAGTTACTCCAGCACTCTGTGAAACGTCACCTATCCATGTTCTCCACAGATGCTGCCTGACCCGCTGAGTTATGGTGCAGCAGCATCTATGGAGCGAAGGAAATAGGCAACGTTTCGGGCCGAAACCCTTCTGGAAATAGGCAACGTTTCGGGCCGAAACCCGGAAGGGTTTCGACCCGAAACGTTGCCTATTTCCTTAGCTCCATAGATGCTGCTGCACCCGCTGAGTTACTCCAGCACTCTGTGAAACGTCACCTATCCCTGTTCTCCACAGATGCTGCCTGACCCGCTGAGTTACTCCAGCACTCTGTGAAACGTCACCTATCCATGTTCTCCACAGATGCTGCCTGACCCGCTGAGTTACTCCAGCACTCTGTGAAACGTCACCTATCCATGTTCTCCACAGCTGCTGCCTGACCCGCTGAGTTACTCCAGCACTCTGTGAAACGTCACCTATCCTGTTCTCCACAGATGCTGCCTGACCCGCTGAGTTACTCCAGCACTTGTGACAATAACTAGACTGTAACTGTCTCAGTAAACAAAATAAAAACTAAACTAAAGATAGACAAAAGTGCTGGAGAAACTCAGCGGCTGCGGCACCAGGGTGAAACGTTGCCTATTTCCTTCTCTCCATAGATGCTGCCGCACCCGCTGAGTTTCTCCAGCACTTTTGTCTACCTTCCATTTTCCAGCATCTGCAGTTCCTTCTTTAACAAAAACTAAACTAATTTGCACCGACTGGTTGAGGCAAATATGAGAGAAAGGACGTCAAGATATCTCATGTGGTATATTTGGAAAATTTCGTTTAGTTTTAGAGATACAGCGCAGAAACAGGCCCTTCGGCCCACCGAGTCCGCACCGACCCAGCGATCCCCGCACACTAATACTATCGTGCACACACTAGGGACAATTTTACAAATACACCAAGCCAATTAACCTGTGTGGGAAGGAACTGCGGATGCTGGTTTAAACCGAAGGTAGACACAAAAAGTTGGAGTAACTCAGCGGGACAGGCAGCATCTCTGGAGAGAATGAATGGGTGACGTTTCGGTGAGAGACCCTTCTTCAGACTGGTTAGGGATAAGGGAAACGAGAGGTTCTACAAACCTGTACGTCTTTTGGAGTGTGGGAGGAAACAAAGATCTTGGAGGAAACCCACGCAGGTCACGGAGAGAACGAACCAATTCTGTACAGACAGCATGCGTAGTCTAGGATCGAACCCGGGTCTCCGGCGCTGTGGGGCAGCAACTCTACTGCTGCCCCAAGGTATGTTTGGAAAAATATCGCAAGTAAGGAAAGTATCGGCAGGTGCAGCGCTTTGATCCTTTTCCAATGTTAGGTTAAAGCTGATTAGAGCTTTCCACTTTGCTGCCGTGATTGATCTGCGAGGAGTTGGTGCCAGAAGAGGCAATGAGTTCATCTCCCACCAGGTCCGGTCCAAGTGGCAATGATGGACAATCGCCTTGTTGTCAGCAACGTTTCCCAATTGCCAGCATCCGTAGCAAAAGCCTTGTTAGTGGATCTGTCTTTAAAAATGCATTGAATGGTGGTTTGACGAGCGAGTAACAGACTGGTGTGCTGGAGGGGATTTGCGAGCAGATTGCTGTCTGCTAACATAAGCCCAAATCCTTCTATCCAGAGATGCTGCCTGTTCCGCTGAGTTACTCCAGCATTTTGTGCCTCTCTCCACTCCACCCTTGGGGAAGGTGGGACCTGTACAGAAAGGATGGGTTGCACTTGAACCCGAGGGGGACCAACATCCTGGCGGGGAAATTTGCAAAGGTCACTGGGGAGACTTTAAACTAGAATGGTTGGGGCGAGGGACTCAAATAGAGAAAGCTAGTAGACCGAATGGGAGGCAGGAAGCAGAAAAGGGAAGCACTCGGACACAAGAGGAGAAAGAAAAAAAAGGAAATAAACAGAGAAGAAGAGACGGGGGGTTTCTTAAATGTGCATATTTTAATGCTAGGAGCATTGTAAGAAAGGTGGATGAGCTTAGAGTCTGGATAGACACCTGGAAGTATGATGTTGTGGCGACCAGTGAAACATGGTTGCAGGAGGGCTGTGATTGGAAACTAAATATTCCAGGATTTCGTTGCTTCAGGTGTGATAGAATTGGAGGGGCAAGAGGTGGTGGTGTTGCATTGCTAGTCAGGGAAGATATTACAGCAGTGCTTTGGAAGGATAGATTGGAGGGCTCATCTAGGGAGGCTAGGGAAGCGGAAAATCAAAATGTGACAGGAGGATCCAGAATGTGTGAAGATAAAGCTCTAGATGTAAAAGGGGCAAAAACGGAAAGGAAGGGTAGTAAAAATCATCTGAAAGTGCTTTATCTAAATGCACGGAGTATTCGAAATAAGATAAATGAATTAACGGTGCAATTAAGTATATATAGTTATGATATCGTGGTCATTACGGAGACATGGCTGCAAGGGGATCAGGACTGGGAGTTAAATATAGAGGGGTACTCGACAATTAGAAAAGATAGACAGGAAAGAAAGGGAGGAGGGGTGGCCCTTTTAATAAGGGAGGGAATAACGGCAATAGAGAGGAAGGATATTGCGTTGAAGGATCAGGATAGTGAAACAGCTTGGGTACAGATAGAGAATAACAAGGGGAAAAAAACACTAGTGGGTGTAATTTATAGACCTCCAAATAGCTGTGACGCTGTTAGTCAGAACATAAATCTGCAAATAGTTGACGCATGTAAAAAGGGAACTGCTGTAATCATGGGGGACTTCAATTTTCATATTAATTGGGCAAACCAAACTGGGCAGGGTAGACTAGAAGAAGAGTTTATAGAATGTATTAGAGACGGGTTCCTAGAACAGTATGTCACAGGACCGACAAGGGGGGAGGCAATCTTGGATCTGGTCCTGTGTAATGAAGCAGGATTAATTAAAAATGTCATTGTTAGGGACTCGTTGGGAACAAGTGACCACAATATGGTCGAATTCCATATTCAAATAGAAGGGGAGCAGGTTGAAACTCAGGCTAGGGTGCTTAGTCTAAATAAAGGGGATTATGAAGGTATGAGGACTGAGCTGATCAAAGTTGACTGGGATAGCAGACTCAAGAATAAGACGGTACATGAGCAGTGGTGTACGTTTAAGGATCTACTGTATAACCTTCAAGAAAATTTATTCCTATGAAGAAAAAAAGGGGTAAGGGTAAGAACAGTCAGCCATGGCTCAGTAAAACTATAAAGGATAGTATTCGGCTGAAGGCAAGGGCATATAAGGTAGCCAGAGATAGTGGGAGGGTAGAGGATTGGGAAGCATTTAAAGGTCAGCAAAAAATAACTAAGAGATTAATTAAGACGGGGAAAATAGACTATGAAAGGAATTTAGCGAACAACATAAAAACTAATAGTAAGAGTTTTTATAGCTATATAAAAAGAAAAAGGGTGGCTAAGGTGAACGTTGGTCCATTGGAGGGTGAGACTGGAGAGTTGTTGGTGGGGAACATGGAAATGGCAAAGGCATTAAACGAGTATTTTGTATCAGTCTTCACCATAGAAGACACAAAAAATATTCCAACGCTGGATAAACAGGGGGCGGTAGGAATGGAGGAGCTAAATACTATTAAGATCACCAAGGAGGTGGTATTAGGGAAATTAATGAGACTGAAGGAGGATAAATCCCCTGGGCCTGATGGATTACATCCAAGGGTCTTGAGGGAGATAGCGGTGGGGATTGTGGATGCATTGGTGATAATTTTCCAAAACTCCCTGGAGGCAGGAACGGTCCCAGTGGATTGGAAAATGGCCAATGTAACACCTATATTTAAAAAAGGAAGTAAACAGAAGGTGGGTAACTATAGACCGGTTAGTCTAACATCGGTGGTGGGTAAAATGTTAGAGACAATTATTAAAGAAACACTAACGGGGCACTTGGATAAACATGACTTCATCGGACAGAACCAGCATGGTTTTGTGAAGGGGAAATCCTGTTTAACGAATCTGCTCGAATTCTTGGAGGAAGTAACAACCGGGGTGGATAAAGGGGAACCGGTGGATGTGGTATACTTGGACTTCCAAAAGGCTTTTGACAAGGTGCCACATAAGAGACTATTGCTAAAAATAAAAAATTATGGGATTGGGGGTAATATATTAGCATGGGTAGAGGATTGGCTAACAAATAGGAAGCAGAGAGTGGGGATAAATGGTTCATACTCGGGATGGCAACCGGTAACTAGCGGGGTTCCGCAAGGGTCGGTGCTGGGACCCCAGTTGTTCACAATTTATATAAATGATTTGGAGGAGGGAACCAAGTGTAATATATCAAAATTTGCGGACGATACAAAAATGGGAGGAAAAGTAGGGGATGAGGAGGATAGGAAGAGTCTGCAGAAGGATATAGATAAGCTAGGTGAGTGGGCAACAACTTGGCAGATGAAATTTAATACTAGTAAATGTGAAGTCATTCACTTTGGGAAAATAAATGATAGGGCAAGTTATTTTCTAAATGAGGAGGAGCTGCGTTGTAATGCAACGCAAAGGGATCTAGGGGTATTAGTACATGAATCACTAAAAGTCAGTATGCAGGTGCAGCAAGCAATCAGGAAGGCCAATGGAGTTTTGGCCTTTATTGCTAGGGGGATTGAGTATAAAAACACGGAGGTCTTGCTGCAGCTGTACACAGTATTAGTGAGACCACATTTGGAATACTGTGTACAGTTCTGGGGTCCATACTTAAGAAAGGATGTACTAGCCCTGGAGGCAGTGCAGCGAAGGTTTACAAGATTAATTCCTGCAATGAGGGGATTGACATATGAGGAAAGGTTAAGTAAGCTGGAACTCTACTCTTTGGAGTTTAGAAGAATGAGAGGCGATCTCATTGAAACATATAAGATCGTGAGGGGCCTTGATCGGGTGGATGCACCGAGGATGTTCCCAATGATCGGGGAAACTAGAACTAGGGGACATAGTTGCAGAATAAGGGGGGGCTCTTTTAAAACTGAGATGAGGAAGAACTTCTTCAACCAGAGGGTGGTTAATTTATGGAATTCACTGCCCCAGGGAGCAGTGGAAGCAGAAACGTTAAATATATTTAAGTCTAAAATAGATGGTTTTTTAGCTGCCAAGGGGATAAGGGGCTACGGGGAGAGGGCAGGGATATGGACCTAGGTATGGTTAGTATAGTAAGACCTGAGTGATCTCCTGGACAAGTGTCGATCGCCTGGATTGGGGTCGGAGAGGAATTTCCCGGATTTTTTTCCCGAATTGGACCTGGGTTTTTATCCGGTTTTTTGCCTCCCCCAGGAGATCACGCGGTTCTTGGGGTGGAGAGGGGTGATAGCGGTATAAAGGGGAGGGTAGTGTCTTGTGTTCTGTGTCTTGTGTCTACTGTTTGTGGGTAAGTGTGTCTGTTTAGTGTTCAGCCATGAGCGAATGGCGGTGCGGGCTCGACGGACCTGGTGGTCTACTCTCGCACCTACTTTCTATGTTTCTATGTTTCTACCCTGCTTTCATGTTTTATCCAATCTAATTCAGGCACTATTATCGAGCTAAGGGTGTCATAGAGTGATACAGCATGGATACAGGCCCTTCGGCCCAACTTGCCCACGCCGGCCAACGTCCCATCTACACTAGTCCCACCTGACCGCGTTTGACCCATATCCCCTTAGAATAAAGGGGAGGCCATTTAAGACTGAGGTGAGAAAAAAACTTTTTCACCCAGAGAGTTGTGAATTTGTGGAATTCCCTGCCACAGAGGGCAGCAAGGGCCAAGTCACTGGATGGATTTAAGAGAGAGTTAGATTTAAGAAAGCTTTAGGGGCTAGTGGAGTCAAGGGATATGGGGAGAAGGCAGGCACGGGTTATTGATTGGGGATGATCAGCCATGATCACAATGAATGGCGGTGCTGGCTCAAAGGGCCGAATGGCCTCCTCCTGCACCTATTTTCTATGTTTCTCTATGTTTCTATGTTTCTATCCCTCCAAACTTACCATCCATGTACCTGTCTAACTGTTTCTTAAGTATTGGGATAGCCCCTGCCTCACCTACGTCCTCCGGCTGCTTGTTCCATGCACCCACCACCCTTTGTGTGAAAAAATTACCCCTCAGATTCCGATTGAATCTTTTTCCCCTTCACTTTAAACCTATGTCCTCTGGTCCTCGATTCACCTACTCTGGGAACGAGACTCTGTGCGTCTACCCGATCTATTCCTCTCATGATTTTATACACCTTTGTGAGATTACCGCACATCCTAACGACTTCGAAAAAAATCCTCTCCTGATTGTCACGACTCGTGTTACATTTTGCCTGCAGTAATTCTTTCAGATGGAAACAGTCAGTCTCATCCAAGTTGTAGAGGGCTGCTTCAGCGACCCATTGGGACCAACATTTCTGCATTAAGTTCATACAGTTGCATCATTACCATTCTTTAATATTACCCAGAGGTGAAACATTCTTTCTGTTTGCACTTGCTGCTAGTCTCATTCTGGTTACTCTCATTAATTATGTGTGCTTCGATGTCACCAACCCTTCAGCTAACAATGATCCATACGACATTTTCTTTTTTCATAGCCTCCTTTGATCTTTTTCACACCTTACCCTTCCATATCTCTGGACTCCTTCTCATAAAATCATGAGGTGACAAGGAACAGGAGCAGAATTAGGCCAGTCGGCCCATCAAGTCTACTCCGCCATTCAATCATGGCTGATCTATCTCTCCCTCCTAACCCCATTCTCCTGCCTTCTCCCCACGACCCCTGACACCCGTACTAATCAAGAATCTATCTATCTATCTCTGCCTTAAAAATATCCACTGACTTGGCCTCCACAGCTGTCTGCAGCAAAGAATTCCACAGATTCACCACCCTCTGACTAAAGAAATTCCTCCTTCCTAAAAGACGTCCTTTAATTCTGAGGCTATGAACTCTGGTCCTAGACTCTCCTACTAGTGAAAACATCCTCTCCACATCCACTCTATCCAGGCCTTTCGCTATTCGGTAAGTTCCAATGAGGTCCCCCTACCCCTCGGCTTTCTAAACTCCAGTGAGCAGAGGCCCAGTGCGGTCAAACGCTCATCGTATGTTAACCCATTGCTCTTTTCAATATGATTATCCAGGAAGAATCTTTTCTCTTGCCAATAGCAAAATGCACTGATTGTCAGTCACATCAGTAAATGATCTTATTCCACAAGATATTTGCAGTTCTCCAACAATTTGTGCAGCACCGAATTGTTGCATATTTATAGGTTTCCCTGAAATGTCACAAATCCATGCCCTTTCACAAATCTGAGTCCCAGACACCAATGAGTACTTCTTTTTTGTTCCTCTAATTGAAACACAATGCTTCTGAAGCTAATTGCATTGGAACTTGGCATATTAAAAGTTGACCCAATCTAACATGATGTGCTCATTTTCATTTTAACAAAATTTGATCTGTAAGGTCACATTTAGTTTAGTTTAGTTTAATAATAATAATAATAATAATAATAAACTTTATTTATAAAGCGCTTTAAACAACCGCAGTTGCCACAAAGTGCTGTACATGAGAACTCATGGACAAAAAGTTATTACAAATCATTAAAAACCGTAAAACGAAGGATTAAAAACAGTAAAAAATTAAAAGACATTAAAAGCACTAAGAACAGGAGCAATGTCTCAGCCAGTGTCGAAAGCCAGAGAATAAAAATGAGTTTTTAGGGAGGATTTGAAGATGGACAGTGAGGGGGCCTGTCTGATGTGCAACGGCAAGGTGTTCCAAAGTGCCGGAGCAGCAACAGAAAAGGCTCTATCCCCTCTGAGCTTCCGCTTAGACCGTGGTAGTTTAGTTTAGTTTAGAGATACAACTCGGAAACAGACCCTTCGGCCCACCAGGCCCGCGCCGACCAGCGATCCCCTTACCCTAACACTATCCTACACACACACTAGGGGCAATTTACAATCTTTATCGAAGCCAAATTAACCTGCAAACATGCACACCTTTGGAATGTGGGAGGAAACCGGAGCACCCAGAGAAAGCCCACAAGGTCACGGCGAGAATGTACAAACCCCGTACAGCCAGCATTCGTAGTCAGGTCGAACCCGGGTGTCTGGCGCAGTAAGGCAGGAACTCTATCGCTGCGCCACTGTGATGCCACCACCATCCTTGGCAGCGTGTTCCAGGCATCCTACCACCCTCACAAATCCGTAACCTTAGTCCTGGCCCATTAACCCCGTACAATCGACAATCCAAGTATGATTCTTTTATGCTTGACATCTTTGTCTATTATTATCAGTCAGTCTCATAATCGAAAGAATGCCAATTTTTGTTGTATTGTCATTTGGCACAAGAATACAAGTTTAGCTCAGATTAGAGATACAGCGCAGAAACAGGCCCTTCATCCCACCAAGTCCGCACCGACCAACGATCCCTGCACACTAACACTATCCTACACACACAAGGGACAATATACATTTATACCAAGCCAATTAACCTACAAACCTGCACGTCTTTGGAGTGTGGGAGGAAACCGAAGATCTCGGAGATAACCCACGCGGGTCACGGGGAGAACGTACAAACTCCGTACAGACAGCACCCATAGTCGGGATCGAACCCGGGTCTCTGGAGCTGTAAGCGCGGTAAAGTGCCTGTCCCACGGCGATTTTTCTGGCGACTGTCGGCATCATTGACTGACGTATCAGGTCACCGAAAAAGCCGCGAAGTGACGACGTGTCGACGCGCGGTGTCTCCTCAAGTGTCGCAACATTTTTTTTAGTCGCCGCTGGATTTTGAAATGTTCTTTTTTTTTTAAATAATCTTTTTATTAGAGGCAGGTACATATCATATTAAAAACATTTCATGTGTATTATTCCTACATTACTAATATTATCAATTGATATTAACTCTGCTTCCAGTATTATTTTTTTTTGTATAGATAGAAAATAAGAAAGAGAAATAAAAAAAATAAAAAAGTATGATAAAGAAGAATGGAATAATTTACCAGAAATACAACTATGGAGGTAAGTTCGTAAATTATAAAGTATAACTTTTCATCTGATCCTTAATTTGAGTTTCAGTCAGGTTCACGTGCCGAGCCAATCTGCCCCTTCAAGTAGTCAATGAATGGAGACCATATTCTGATAAAAAAGTTCTTGTTTGTCCATTAAGACTTTCCAAATGTAGGGTCTCCGACATTTCCACAATCCACATTTTAATTGTGGGGGTAATAGGACCTTTCCAAAATTTTAATATTAATTTTTTCCCAATGTTCGAAACCTTTCGGCGACCCTGATATGTCAGTCAATGACGCCGACAAAATCGTCAAGTGGGACAGGCCCTTAAGGCAGCAACTCTACCACTGCACCACCGAGCCACAGTTGATTGATAAGACAAGGAAAATAAATGGAGTTTGCCCAAGCATGTGTTTGAAAATTATCGATCTACGTGTAATTAAACTGGGAATAAAATGTACTTTGAGGATAGGTAGAACAAATCTATGGGGATCTTTCACTTACATTTTTCTTACAGCTCATTAAATGCCAAGCTTGTGCCGAGGATTGGAAAGTTGCTAATGTTCCATTTTTTTTTCTAACTAAAGGTCAGGAACATGATCGGAGAATTATAGGCCTGTTAGTTTGACATCTAGAGTTAGAGAAACATTGCAGTCTATTATCAAGGAAGTAATTCAGGAGGTTTTTACAAGAGTACAGGCAGGCAGGCAATCGTTCTAAGACGACATGACTCTGTGAGCGACAACTAACACTGAACAAATCCTGGTTGCTCAATAAACCTACACGCTCTCCCGGTTGCCAAACACTTTAACACTCCCTCCCATTCCCACACTGACCTTTCCATCCAGGGCTTCCTCCACTGTCAGAGTGAGGCCCAGCGCAAATTGGAGGAACAGCACCTCGTATTTCGCTTGTGCAGCCTAAGGGCCTGTCGCACTTGGGCGTAATTTGCGCAACATTTACGCGACATCATTTACACATCACGACGCACGAGATGCGTGCATGGCGTGCATCACGCGCGCATGGCGCATGGTGAGGCGTGGTGGCGTAGGCAGTGTGCGCGGCCCCCCAGGATTTCGGAATTAGCAAAATCTACGCGCGCCACCTGCGTGACGTGCAAATGACGCCCAATTGGGACAGGCCCTTCACACCCCAGCGGTATGAACATCGGCTCCTCTAACTTCAAGTAAAACTTGCTTTCCCTCTCTCTCCACCCCCCCCCCCCTCCTAGTTCTGCGACCAGTCTGACTGTCCTCCTGATTACATTTTATCTTTGTATACTTCATTGTAAACCTTCCCCTCAGCTAACAATGATCTATTCTAAGGTACACAAAAATGCTGGAGAAACTCAGCGGGTGCAGCAGCATCTATGGAGCGAAGGAAATAGGCGACGTTTCGGGCCGAAACCCTTCTTCAGACTGATGGGGGGGTGGGGGGGGAGAAGGAAGGAAAAAGGGAGGAGGAGGAGCCCGAGGGGGGGTGGATGGGAGGAGACAGCTCGAGGGTTAAGGAAGGGGAGGAGACAGCAAGGGCTAGCAAAATTGGGAGAATTCAATGTTCATGCCATCCGGACGCAAGCAACCCAGGCGGAATATGAGGTGCTGTTCCTCCAATTTCCGGTGTTGCTCACTCTGGCAATGGAGGAGACCCAGGACAGAGAGGTCGGCTTGGGAATGGGAGGGGGAGTTGAAGTGCTGAGCCACCGGGAGTTCAGGTAGGTTATTGCGGACTGAGCGGAGGTGTTCGGTGTTCTGAAGAAGGGTTTCGGCCCGAAACGTCGCCTATTTCCTTCGCTACATAGATGCTGCTGCACCCGCTGAGTTTCTCCAGCATTTTTGTGTACCTTCGATCTTCCAGCATCTGCAGTTCCTTCTTGAACACAATGATCTATTCTACCCTTTCCTTGAACATCCTCCCCTTTGATATCTCCTTTTCACACCTCACCCTTCCCTATCTCTGTGTCTCCCTCTCCCCCCGATTCTCACTGAAGAAGGGTCTCGACACGAAAGGTCTCCCATTCCTCCCTCCAGAGATGCTGCCTGTCCCGCTGAGTTACTCCAGCACTTTGTGTCTACCTTCAGTGTACATCTGCACCTGCAGTTCCTTCCTGCGCTGAATAAATGTATTGAATGTTTAGGAAAATGGAGCAGATCGGGTGGCCGTTATAGATCTTGGTTTTTAGAAGACTTCACAAGACACTTGTAGTTAAAGTGAAAACTCTGAGGTAAAGGAGGAACTAAATTGGATAATAAATTGCCCAAATAACACAAAGCAAAGCGATCAACGATTATGGTTTAATTAGATACTTGTGCCTATTTGGGCTCAGGTCTGGGGCTTTGCTATTCAGTCTTTATAATTGATCCTGGAAAAGGTGTTAAAAATAGAAGAGCCTTTAACCATGTGTAGGAAGGAACTGCAGACACTGGTTTAAACCGAAGAAAGACACAAAAAATCTGGAGCAACTCAGGCAGCATCTCTGGGTAGAAGGAACAGGTGATGTCTCTGGATGAGACCCTTCTTTAGACCGAGAGTCCGGGGAGAGGGAAACGAGAGATATAGATGGTACTTAGACAAATGAATGGAGATGGGGGGGTAAAGGAAAAAAAGCGTTCCACATCGAGGCCCCCGTTTCCACATCTTTCCACCAAACCCGCATAAGAAGCACCAGAAGCGACAAGACAGACACCATGTGTGCAGATGCCTGAGAAGTGTGTTCAGCTCTGGCGGGACTACTTCTAAATCTTGTGGTGTGGACTCGATAAGAAGAAGAAGCAATTGGAAATTTTGCACGAGGGCAACGGTCATGAAACTAAGGTGGAGCCCACAATGGTCCATTGTTGGCTGTGGGAAGGTGTTAACAAGTTAGACAGACGGTGGAACTTTACAGAACGACAGTGAAACTAGTAGGACGACTAGTGGGGGGAGGCGCAGAGAGAGGGAAAGCAAGGTTTACTTGAAGTTAGTGAAATCTATTTTCATATCGCTGGGGTGCAAGCTGCCCAAGCGAAATACATAGAACATAGAAACATAGAAATTAGGTGCAGGAGTAGGCCATTCGGCCCTTCGAGCCTGCACCGCCATTCAATATGATCATGGCTGATCATCCAACTCAGTATCCCGTACCTGCCTTCTCTCCATACCCTCTGATCCCCTTAGCCACAAGGGCCACATCTAACTCCCTCTTAAATATAGCCAATGAACTGGCCTCGACTACCCTCTGTGGCAGAGAGTTCCAGAGATTCACCACTCTCTGTGTGAAAAAAGTTCTTCTCATCTCGGTTTTAAAGGATTTCCCCCTTATCCTTAAGCTGTGACCCCTTGTCCTGGACTTCCCCAACATCGGGAGCAATCTTCCTGCATCTAGCCTGTCCAACCCCTTAAGAATTTTGTAAGTTTCTATAAAATCCCCTCTCAATCTCCTAAATTCTAGAGAGTATAAACCAAGTCTATCCAGTCTTTCTTCATAAGACAGTCCTGACATCCCAGGAATCAGTCTGGTGAACCTTCTCTGCACTCCCTCTATGGCAATAATGTCCTTCCTCAGATTTGGAGACCAAAACTGTACGCAATACTCCAGGTGTGGTCTCACCAAGACCCTGTACAACTGTAGTAGAACCTCCCTGCTCCTATACTCAAATCCTTTGCTATGAAAGCTAACATACCATTCGCTTTCTTCACTGCCTGCTGCAAGGCCAGTGTGGGAATGGGAGGGGGAGGGGGAGTTAAAGCGTTTGGCAATTGGGAGATCACGGCCAACAACGGACCATTGTGGGCTCCACATTTCCTCGACCACCGTTGCTTCCTACATTTCTTCCATTCATTTGCCCTAAGTACCGTCCATGCCTCTCATTCCCCTCTCCCCTGACTCCCAGTCTGAAGAAGGGTCTGAACCCGAAACGTCACCTATTCCTTCTCTCCAGAGATGCTTTCAAGAGAGGGCTCTTAAAGGTAGCGGAGTCAGGGGATATGGGGAGAAGGCAGGAACGGGGTACTGATTGTGGATGATCAGCCAAGATCACATTGCATGGCGGTGCTGGCTCGAAGGGCCGAATGGCCTCCTTCTGCACCTATTTTCTATGTTTCTATGAAGTCCCATCTATAGCCCATAGCTCCCTTAAGACCGTATGGACAGCACCCGTAGTCAGGATCGAACCAGGGTCTCTGGCGCTGTGTGTCAGTAACTCTACCGCTGCGCCACCGTGCCGCCTAAAGGACCCATCATAGTCGCAGCAGGTTACCGAAAATTTCATTGGGAATCCAGCGGCAATAAGAAAAAGGTGCAACTCACGGCCATACAGGCGTCACCCCGCAACATGTATGGTCGTGAGTAGTCACCCAAAGAGTGACTGCTGCGACTATGACGGGTGCCGGCAAGTCGCCGAAAAAATCGCGTAAGTGGGACAGGCCCATTAAGTCTCCCTTGCGGGTAAAACACAGCTAGAGATTGAGCTGTCAAGAGAGAGAAAAAAATCGCCTATTCACATGCTCCTGACACAAATAAGTTAATTTTCAATCTTTATTTCCATCTGAAAAATCATGGTCTGATTATAGAGATTATGAATCAAATGTGCGGTAATGCATACCTCCATAGATGTTACCGTCGTTGAAGCTTTTGTTGAGCTCGCGAATGAACATCTCAAATCACCCTGAAAATGCTTTGTGGATATCTATTACTTAGGTGTTTAAAATTCATGTGGGCTTCAGTTGCTGAAAGCATTCATTGCAGCCTTTATAACACGAAGAGGTTTGAAATGGTGCTCGGCTCTGACACCGGAACATAATAAATAATTATCCCGCATTTTCAAAAAGTCATCGCTGCAAATATGTTATCAAACCTTCGGGGGCTTTGCCAAGCTCAATTCTTTATTTTGCTCGTAACCTTTCTAATTGCTGACCGACAAGGGAGAGTGGTGTTGTAAGCTGCAATATGTCACTTCCCAATTTGAAGTAATCTGTGCGTGGGCAGTGTTATTTTAACTAGCTAGCTCTCTTCCCGATCCCCATCTCCTCCAATTCCATGTGAGGCTTAATTGCCTTGATACCGATGGTTTCTTTGCTTGAATGAAGGTAGTTCAGTGGACGCTCGGCACCAGAATGCAATCTTGCATTAACGATAATAAGAGGTCTGTTCAATCTCATCCCAATCTATTTCTTTAAGAAGGAACTGCAGATGCTGGAAAAACCATGGTAGACAAAAGTGCTGGAGAAACTCAGCGGGTGCAGCAGCATCTATGGAGCGAAGGAAATAGGCGACATTTCGGGCCGAAACCCTTCTTCAGAACACCGAACACCTCCGCTCAGTCCGCAATAACCTACCTGAACTCCCGGTGGCTCAGCACTTCAACTCCCCCTCCCATTCCCAATCTGACCTCTCTGTCCTGGGTCTCCTCCATTGCCAGAGTGAGCAACACCGGAAATTGGAGGAACAGCACCTCATATTCCGCCTGGGTTGCTTGCATCCGGATGGCATGAACATTGAATTCTCCCAATTTTGCTAGCCCTTGCTGTCTCCTCCCCTTCCAACGAAACGTTGCCTATTTCCTTCGCTCCATAGATGCTGCTGCACCCGCTGAGTTTCTCCAGCACTTTTGTCTACCACCAATCTATTTCTTGCTCATTGCATCTCGCTTCATTTTAATCCCCCATTCTGCTTTTTCTATCAAATTATATTCCAAATTTTATTTTCATTTTGCATCTAAGTTTTTTCGAATAAGGCTCTCCATTAGCGAGCCTGAAGACGGGTCTCAATCCGAAACGCCGCCCATCCCTTCTCTCCAGAGATGCTGCCTGTCCCACTGAGTTACTCCAGCATTTTGTGTCTCTCTATTAAGCCAGGGTCTGTTAAGTTTAGAGATACGGCGCGGAAATAGGCCCTTCGGCCCACCGAGCCCGCGCCAAACAGCGATCCACGCACACTATGAAACCATGAGAGGAATAGTAGATGCACAGCCTCTCTTGCCCAGTGTCGTGGAATCGGGAACTAGAGGACATAAGTTTAAGTTGAGGGGGGGAAAGATTTAATACGAATCAAAGGGGTAACTTTTTTCAACAAAGGGTGGTGGGTGTATGGAACGAACTGCTGGAGGAGATAGTTGAGGCTGGGACTATCACAACTTTTAGGAAACATTTAGACAGGTACATGGATAGGACAGGTTTAGAGGGATGTGGGCCAAACGCGGGCAGGTGGGACTAAGTGTAGATGGGGCATGTTGGCCGGTGTGGACAAGTTGGGCCGAAGGGCCTGTTTGCATGCAGTATCACTCTATGACTCTAACAATAAACTAAACTAAACAGAACTGGAAATGTGGGAGGTACATACTAATTGCCACAATTATGGGACAATATCCTGAATCTTCTTTTATTAATCCTGTTTTCTGGGTGATTAATATTGACCAGGTCACAAGGAAAACTCTTCAAGAAGGAACTGCAGATGCTGGAAGATCGAAGGTACACAAAATTGCTGGAGAAACTCAGCGGGTGCAGCAGCATCTATGGAGCGAAGGAAATAGGCGACGTTTCGGGCCGAAACCCTTCTTCAGTCACAAGGAAAACTCTTCACCTTTATAGAGTCATAGAGTCATAGAATGTGGAACTCAAGTGTGTGTTTACCCGATCTGTTCCTCTCTTGATTTTGTACACCTCTATAAGATCACCCCTCATCTTCCTACGCTCCAAGGAATAAAGTCCCAGCCCGCTCAACCTCTCCCTGTAGCTCAGTCCCTCGAGTCCTGAACTGAACTCCCGAAAATGTGTAGGAAGGAACTACAGATGCTCGTTTACACTGGAGATAGACACAGAATGCTGGAGTAACTCAGCGGGTCAGGCAGCATCTCTGGAGAGAGGGAATGGGTGCCATTTCTTCTGAAGAGGGGTCTTGACCCGAAACATCACCTATTCCTTCTATCCAGAGATGCTGTCTGACCCGCTGAGTTACTCCAGCACTTCGTGTCTCTCTTCCTGCAAATGTCTTCTCGACAATACCATCGTTCCCTGGTTTGAATACCAGAAAATACAAATACTATTATTCCAATCCAATTTTAATTAAGCAACAGATGGGATGATAACACTATATATTTACCATCTGCAATATCATCAAAAGAAGGGATTAAATTGCATAACAATGTATGTCACTACAGCACTGTACGCTGCCAAAGAATATGTTATCTTCATTATGTGACTAACGTGCTCTATTTCATTGTTTTAACGGTTGCTTGCTGACACAATTGATTTCGATTTTCAGCCCCATTCATCAGGATCAGTTTCGATCGGTTTCAACTAATTATCTTGTAGTCAGTTGAGGCTGTACAGTGCGTAGCTTTAGTTTCATTTGGAGATACAGCGTGGAAACAGGCCCTTCGGCCCTCCGGGTCAGCGCCTACCAGCGATCCCCGCACACTAACGCAATCGTACACACTCCAGGGACAATTTTTACATTTACACTAAGCCAATTTACCCACAAACCTGCACGCCTTTGGAGTGTGGGAGGTAACTGGAGAAAACTCACGCAGGGTCACGGGGAGAACGTGCAAACTCCGTACAAACGGCACCCGTAGCCGGGATCGAACCCGGGTCTCTGGTGCTGCAAGCGGTGTTAAGCAGCAACTCTTCCGCTGCACCACCTGTGTCGTCCCAGTGGGGTGAAGAGTTGATGTGGGGGGAAAAGCAGGAACGGGGTACTGATTTTGGATGATCGGCCATGATCATATTGAATGGCTCGAAGGGCCGAATGGCCTCCTCCTGCACCTATCTTTTTTATGTTTCTATGATGAGTCTGTGGAGAGTGGGCTCCCGAGGATTGAACTGATTGCACCAGATACACAGAGCACACTCAAAGCTGGGCTTTTAAATACATTTGAGTGCAGTGGAACCAACCTGACTGGTCTGCCAGCTCCCAATTCATTAAACATAATTCATACCTAACATTCACCTGATAAGTGGCCTATCATCTGGAACATAAAGTGTTCTTCTGAAAGGCACTTCCTTTCATAATGAAATGAAATTTAAGAGTACAATTATCGTGCAACTTAAGCAGCGCTCCCTCAGGGAACATTTATTCTAATCCCAGCGTTCTGGAAATCCAGACACAAAAAGGAAATATCTTTGCAAAACCAGTTCAGTTTCAGTTCAGTTTCAGTTTGGTTTATTGTCACGTGTACCGAGGTACAGTGAAAAGCTTTGGTTGCTTAAGAAAGAACTGCAGATGCTGGAAAAATCGAAGGTAGACAAGACAATAGACAATAGACAATAGGTGCAGGAATAGGCCATTCGGCCCTGAGCCTGCACCGCCATTCAATGTGATAGAAACATAGAAACATAGAAAATAGGTGCAGGAGTAGGCCATTCGGCCCTTCGAGCCTGCACCGCCATTCAATATGATCTTGGCTGATCATCCAACTCAGTATCCTGTACCTGCCTTCTCTCCATACCCCCTGATCCCTTTAGCCACAAGGGCCACATCTAACTCCCTCTTAAATATAGCCAATGAACTGGCCTCAACTACATTCTGTGGCAGAGAATTCCAGAGATTCACCACTCTCTGTGTAAAAAATGTTTTTCTCATCTCAGTCCTAAAAGACTTCCCCCTTATCCTTAAACTGTGACCCCTTGTTCTGGACTTCCCCAACATAGGGAACAACCTTCCTGCATCTAGCCTGTCCAACCCCTTAAGAATTTTGTAAGTTTCTATAAGATCCCCCCTCAATCTTCTAAATTCTAGCGAGTACAAGCCGAGTCTATCCAGTCTTTCTTCATATGAAAGTCCTGACATCCCAGGAATCAGTCTGGTGAACCTTCTCTGTGGCAAGAATGTTCTTCCTCAGATTGGGAGACCAAAACTGTACGCAATACTCCAGGTGTGGTCTCACCAAGACCCTGTACAACTGCAGTAGAACCTCCCTGCTCCTATACTCAAATCCTTTTGCTATGAATGCTAACATACCATTCGCTTTCTTCACTGCCTGCTGCACCTGCATGCCTATGGCTGATCATGGCAGATCATCCCCAATCAGTACCTGCCTTCTCCCCTTATCCTCCGACTCTGCTATTTTTAAGAGCCCTATCTAGCTCTCTCTTGAAAGCATCCAGAGAACCGGCCTCCACCGCCCTCTGACGCAGATAATTCTACAGAAAGAATGCTGGAGAAACTGAGTGGGTGAGGCAGCATCTATGGAGCGAAGGAATAGGTGACGTTTCGGGTCGAGACTCTCCTTCAGACTGATGTGGGGTTGGGGGGGGGGGGGTGGAGTAGAAAGGATGAGGCATATACAGAGGGCTGTGGGAGAGCTGGGAAGGGGAGGGGAAGGAGGGAGAAAGCAAGGACTTGTTGCATGCTATCCAGTGAGTGGAAAGACAATACATGATCACAATCGAGCCATTTACAGTGTATTTATGATTAGGGAATAACGTTTAGTGCAAGGCAAAGCCAGCAAAGTCGGGTCAAGGATAGTCTGAGGGACATCAAAGATGTAGATCATAGTTCATCAATTCAAATCAATTTGAGTAGAATTCAAATCATGCATTGGACTATGGTTAGGTAGAAATATAGAAACATAGAAACATAGAAATTAGGTGCAGGAGTAGGCCATTTGGCCCTTCGAGCAGGTGTAGGTGTAGAGTAGGTGTCAGGAGCTGGTCTGCTTTGTAGATCCCCTCACACTCAGTTCAGTTGAGTTTTGAGTTGAGTTTAGTTTATTGTCACGTGTACCGAGGTGCAGTGAAGAGCTTTTGTTGCGTGCTTACTGGTGAGCAGAAAGACAATCCATAATTACAATCGAGCCGTCCACTGTGTACTGATATATCATAAAAAGGAATAACGTGAATAAAGATCAAAGATAGTCCGAGTGGTCTCCAATGAGGTAGATGGGAGGTCAGGACTGCTCTCTGGTTGTAGTAGGATGCTTCAGTTACTTTTTTACATCGAGCCTGATGGGAGAGGGGAGAAGAGGGAGTGGCCAGGGTGAGACTGGTGGCAGCGTGAGGAATCTTCCAACCTACTTCAAGGCACACGTCGCACTTTTCCTGCAAATGCAGCGCTATAATACTGCAACACTGTGCATTTCTTCCCTTTGCATTACCTGCTGTACCTGTGGAAGGCTTGTTTGTATCCATGTGTAGCACGATTTGACTGGACAGTGCACAATGTTTTTCACTGCATCTCGGTGCACCTGATACAGCAATAACACTACTCGTCCTCTTATCAAGTCCAAACACAAGATTAGAAGTTGTTCAGCTGGAGCTGAGCACACTTCTCGGCATCTGCATACAATAATAATAATAATAATAAATTTTATTTAATGGGCGCCTTTCAAACATCTCAAGGACACCTTACATAGTAATCGGAATAACATATAATCGGAATATAACAAGTAATAAAGACATCACAATGACACAAATTAAAAACAGGATTCAATCCAAAAACAGAAAATCAAAAACACAGTGTGAAGAGGGAGCAGCGGCAACCAAATCGTGCCAGCGTCCACTCTCTCTTCACGGCAGCCATCTTGGACACAGACCTACAAGACTACAATTAGACAAAAAAATCATCCCCCCACAGTGGATAGCACTGTGGAGGAAGGCACAATGTCCAGTCCCCACCCCATGTTCACCCCAAAGTCAGGCCTATTGAGGCCACCGCAATTGCCTCTACGGAGGCCCGATGTTCCTGGCCGTTCTCACCGGGTGGTCTTGCCCCGGCGTCGGGAGAGTCCTTTTGGCGGCTGGGCCACTTGGAACGGCCGCTTCTTTGTTGGAGCCCGCGGCTGCCGAAGCCGACAAGGCCGCGCCGGTTTGGAGCTCCCAGGCTCCCGTTGATAAAGTTGGCGCCGCCTCTCCACACTGCCGCCTCTCCGCTCCGCAAACCCGCAGCCCGGATGGTGTCTGTCTAGTCGCTTCTTGTGCTTCTTGTGCGTGGTGGTGGAAAGATTGGTGGAAACAGGGCCGCGACGTGAACGCTCTTTCCTTGAACCCCAGTAACAATCCTGCAATGGCTAGTTAACGTTTTGGGTCAGGACCTTACTACCGATCAGTCTGGAGAAGAGTCCTAACCTGACACGTCACCTATCCATGTTCTCCACAGATGCTGCCTGACCCGCTGAGTAATGCCCCTGTCCCACTTAGGAAACCTGAACGGAAACCTCTGGAGACTTTGCGCCCCACCCAAGGTTTCCGTGCGGTTCCATGAGGTTGCAGGTGGTTGCCGGAGGTTGCAGGTAGTGGAAGCAGGTAGGGAGACTGACAAAAACCTCCGGGAACCGCACGGCAACCTTGGGTGGGGCGCAAAGTCTCCAGAGGTTTCCGTTCAGGTTTCCTACGTGGGACAGGGGCATTCCTCCAGCACTCTGTGAAATGTCACCTATCCATGTTCTCCACAGATGCTGCCTGACCCGCTGAGTTACTCCAGCACTCTGTGCCTTTTGTTTTGTGTAAACCAACATCTGCAGTTCATTGTATTTACCAATAGCCTAATGCTTTTTGGTGCAGAGTGAAGGGCTGAAGAAGGTGTACAAAGTCATGAGGGGAATAGTATCGGGCAGAGGCACAGAGATTATAGCCTAGATTAGGGGAATCGAGAACCAGAGGACATGGGTTTAAGGTGAGGGGGAGAAGATTTAATAGGGTAACGTTTTTACACAAAGGGTGGTGTGTGGATGAGAGGAACTGCTGGAGGAGGTAGTTGAGGCAGATGCTATCGCAATGTTTAAGAAGCATTTGGACAGGTACATGGATAGGACGTGGATGGGAAGATGTGGCCGGTAGTGGGATCCCTTTGGAGGTGGCGAAAGTGTTGGAGGATTTTACTTCGGAGTCACGTGAGTGACTACGTGAAGAACCCCGCCAGGACGCATGCGTGGCATATCGCTACACGCATTGCGAAACAGCCAGGTGGGGTGGAATGACGTTCCCCCGCAGCGGCAGTTTATAAGCCGGAACCTGCAGGTAAGAGTACTCTGCGGTCTTTTTGTGTTTTCCCATACTGATACAGGTGGGGAGCATGGACAAGTCGAAGAAAGCAACGAGGGCTGCGACAAGGCTGGCGGGGGAGGACCGCGGAGTAGCGGGCAGTCAGCAGCGGCCAGCGGCACTTGAATCACCTATAATGGGATCAGCTGTGCCCGATGTCGCCTCAGCACCGGCCAGATCCACTCCGCGGCCGGGCGGTAAGGCAAAACAAAAAACCAACAAAGTCGTGGACTCAGATGAGTCAGACTTTGAGCAGCCGCGGGCGGCCAGCGACCGTGAGCGCTGGAGCCGGATGGAGCGGTGTGTGGAGCATTTGCTCCAACGTGACAGGCTCCGGGAGATGGAGTCGAGTCACTGTGGGCTCCATGTAAAACCCACAGCAGCACCTCTTGTAGGGCTGCACAGTGCTTCTCCCTCGTCAGAGGGGAGTACTGGGGGTCAGTACTGGGCTGATCCTGAAGAGGGGTTTGCAGAAGAAAAATCAAGTGTGCAGGGGATGCAGGAATGAGACAATCTGCTGGACATGGTGTCCAACGTCATACAGCCAGACCAGACTGGCCAAAACCTGGAGCAAAAGCTTGCTGCCAGTATAGATTATATGTCCTTTAACCAGCTACAAGAACAGGCTGTATTGGACACCACGTCAAGACACCTGGCACCGGGTAACTGTATATCCCTGAATGTTCCTGTAGTAAATACTTGTATATGGAAACATATTGGAATAGGAGTTAGAAGCATGGATATCAAACTCCAAAAGGTATTAAAACTCCTAACAACGGGGATAACAGCTTTCACCCGCACAGTGGATGAGAAGGACATGTCGCAGGACCAACAGGATGCACTGGCACTGCTTTGCAACACACAATATGAAATAAACAGCATCAGGAAGAGTGCCGTCCGACCTACTTTAAACCCGAAATTCGCGGGTCTGTGCAAACCTGGAAACGTAAAACCACCAATTCTACTATTTGGAGGTGACCTATCGAAGCAAGTCAAGGAGCTCGATGAGGAAGCAAAAACCCTGGGATTCATAAAAGGGACTTAATCAAAAACCCACTACGGCCATAGACAGCACCCTTACGCACCCACCAGTAGAACAAGACTGACTGGTGAAAGCTCGAAGGTCCGGTACACCGAACATGAGTCTTTTTTAGGCCATGGCCCAGGCCGGCCTTCTTGGAAGATACGCAAACCTCCAACATCAACCAAACCACAAACCCAGACACCAACGCCTCAACATCAACGAAGGATTTACAAAAAGAAGTAAACCTGCCACTGGTAACTATGGAGGTAGGTGGGTCTGGTTCCCTACAAATTGCAGAGAGCATGGAGGTTGGGGGGAGATTACACTCCTTTGTGGATGCATGGAGTATGTTAACTACCGACACTTATATTTTAAGCAGTATCCAGGGATATACCATAGAATTTATACACAAGTACAGCCCTCCAGTTCAACATATACCGAACCGAATGTTCGTACTTTCCGGTAAAGAAAAATCAGAAGCGCATGCTGAACTGGAGCGGCTTTACGCAAAAGGGGTAATTGAAAAATCCCAACAACTAGAATTCGTGTCCAATATCTTTACCAAAAACAAAAAAGATGGTGGTTGTCGCATCATCATAGATCTGACCAAATTGAATACATTTGTACAATATATTCATTTTAAAATGGAAACCTTTGTTACTGCAAAACAATTGATTTCCAATGGTTACTTCATGGCTAGCATCGATTTAAAAGATGCTTACTATTCAGTGCCTATACGAGGTGACCACAGATGTTACTTAAAATTCAACTGGATGGGACAGCACTGACAGTATAGAGCACTGCCAAATGGTTTAACATCAGCCCCAAGGCTGTTCACAAAAATTTTGAAACCAGCCCTAGCGTTTCTACGGAAACGAAAACACATGGTCATGGCATATCTAGATGACATACTTATTGTGGGCAAAACTTTGGAATTGGCCAAACAGCCACAAAACTCCGGACTGTCAAAGCTGCCACAAAACAGTTATTTGAAAAACTGGGGTTTATCATCCATCCAGTTAAATCTAAATTAACGCCTTCCACTACTATGGACTATTTGGGCTTCACCATTGACTCAGTTCACATGTCGGTGACTTTGCCAAAGGGAAAGGCTATAGACTTAATAGAGGCTTGCAATAACCTCATTGACATCAGCAAACCGTCCATCAGATTGGTAGCAAAAGTAATTGGCAAAATGGTGGCTGCTTTTCCAGCCACACAATTTGGACCTTTACATTACCAAAATTTACAGAGAGCAAAAATACAAGCACTCAAAATTAATGCTGGTCATTTTGACAGACCAATGAAGCTACCAATCAAAGCTATAATGGAGCTAAAATGGTGGATAGATAACATTCGGCTTTGTTTCAATCCAATCATTATCAGCAACCCTTCTATGGTGCTACAAACTGATGCCAGTGCACTTGGTTGGGGTGCCACCAATTCCATCTCCAGCTGTGGAGGTAGATGGACTGCTCAGGAGGCATCATTATTACTAACACTGGGCATAAACTACCTGGAAATGTTGGGTGCATTCTATGGCCTAAAATCATATTGTACTGGGTCATATCACCAGCATGTTAGACTACAGATTGACAATACCACCGTGGTAGCATATATCAACCACATGGGTTGAAACAAATCGACATCATGTGACAATCTGGCTAATACAATTTGGCAATGGTGTATCCAGAGAGATATTTGGATATCAGCTACTTACCTACCAGGAAGACTAAATTTAGTGGCAGACACCAGGTCACGCAAATTTAATGAAAACACCGAATGGATGTTGAATAAAAAAGTATTTGCTGATATTACAGCACGGTATGGAACACCAGATATCGATCTATTCGCATCCAGGCTTAATCACCAGTTATCAAACTATGTTTCGTGGGAACCAGACCCTGGGGCAGCGGCGACAGATGCATTTTTGCTGCATTGGGGGAAATTGTTTATTTATGCATTCCCTCCTTTCTGCCTCATCAGTCGGGTATTAAGGAAAATACAGCAAGACTCTGCGTCTGGTATTTTGGTAGTACCCGATTGGCCTACTCAACCATGGTTCCCAGTGATACTGAACATGGTATTAGAACCATGTATCACCATCCCGAATAGACCAGACTTATTGGTTCATCCCGTAACAAGGGATAGCCACCCATGCCATAACTATTTGAATTTATTAATTTGTAGAGTCTAAAAATACCACTACTACAGCTGGGACTGACGGACCGAACAGTGAACATAATTTCTGCAGCCCACAGACAGTCCACCAAAAAACAGTATCTGGTCTATATCAGGAAGTGGGAGATGTATTGTCACAAAAACAGCATCACCTACAGAGAAATGAACATCCCGTCTGTTCTGGAATACCTGGCAGGCCTCCATTATGATGAGGGGCTCAGTTATAGTGCCATCAACTGCGCCAGAAGTGCCCTGTCAACTTATCTATGGCAAGGAACAGAGCGTCACTCTGTTGGGACTCACCCACTGGTAACAAAACTTATGAGGGGAATTTTTAATACCAATCCCCCAAGAACCAGGTACTCCCAAATATGGGATGTGAGTATTGTCCTGAAGATGCTCAGGAATTGGTCTCCAGCAACAGCTCTGTCCCTACATAGACTGACATTAAAAACAGTCATGCTAATGGCATTGGTCACGGCACAAAGGGTACAGTCATTACATAAATTAAGACTGGACAACATGACTTCTTCATCTGAAAACATTACGTTTCATATTTATGAATTAGAAAAGCAGAACAGACAGGGATCAGCAGGCCTCAATATAGAATTTAGGTCTTACCCAACAGATGATCGTCTCTGTATAGTAAGACATTTGTCGTTATACATGGAGAACACAAAAGTCATCAGAGGCAATGAGAAGGCACTTTTAGTCAGCCATAAGCAACCACACAAAAGAGTGACGGTCCAGACCATCTCAAGATGGCTGAAACAGGTTCTAATACAGGCTGGGGTGGATACTAATATTTTAAAATCTCATTCCACCAGGGCTGCAGCTACATCGGCAGCTATGCAGTTGGATGTACCAATGGACCAAATCCTCAAGACAGCAGGATGGTCAGGGGAAAAAACATTCCAACTATTTTATCATAAACCAGTCATTAAACCTGGAACGTTTGCAGAAACAATTTTAAGTTCTGTAATTTAATTTACCCCATAAATAGGGGCTATAATTTTGTGTTAATAAATTTCATGGATTTCAATGTCGGATTCATGTCTAAATTATGTTGACACAATTCCTCCTACAGTCATTAAGGCAGATGTGATGCATGGACTCGTTTCCACGGCATGAAATCACAGAGCTTTGAAATCTTCACGTAGTCACTCACCTGACTCCGAAGTAAAATAGTAAGATTAAACGAGAACTTACCAGTTCGAAGTTTGATCGTTATTTTATGAGGAGTACGTTGAGGGAATACGTGCCCTCCGCTCCCACCCATGATCATATACTCAACTGGTATTTCTTCTCTAATCTTACTATGTTTAAGTCATTACAGTTATCTGTGATTTCACACCGCTGCTTTGAAGAATGACACGCATGCGTCCTGGCGGGCTTCTTCACGTAATCCCTCAACGTACTCCTCATAAAATAACGATCAAACTTCGAACTGGTAAGTTCACGTTTAATCTTACTATTATATGCCGTATGAATTCATTGCCACAGACGGCTGTGGAGGCCAAGTCAATGGGTATTTTTAAGGCGGAGATTGACAGATTCTTGATTAGTACGGGTGTCAGGGATTATGGGGAGAAGGCAGGAGAATGGGGTTGAGAGAGAGAGATGGATCAGCCATGGTTGAATGCTGGAGTAGATTTGATGGACGAATGGCCTAATTCTGCTCCTGTAACACAGCAGGTCAGGCAGCATCCCTGGAGAACATGGATAGGTGATATTGAGGATCAGGATCATTCTTCAGACGCCATTTTGGGCAGTGATGCAGCCTGACCCGCAGGATTACTGAATTACCCGCTGAATCAGCCATGATGAATCAATGAATGAATGAATACGTTTATTGGCCAAGTATTCACATACAAGGAATTTGCCTTGGTGCTCCGCCCGCAAGTGACAACATGACATACAGTGACAGTTAGGAATGACACATGAAACATTAAACATTAATAATAAAACATTATCGATGAAACATGTGAATTAAATAAAATACCAGAGCAAAAGGAGGATACAGACTTTTGGTTATTGAGTAGAGCTACTACTTGTGGAAAAAAACTGTTTTTATGTCTGGCTGTGGCAGCTTTGACAGTCCGGAGTCGCCTTCCAGAGGGAAGTGATTCAAAGAGTTTGTGGCCAGGGTGAGAGGGGTCAGAGATGATCTTACCCGCTCACCTGATTGAGTGGCGGAGTAGACTCGATGGGCCGAATGGCCTAATTCCGCTCCTGGAGCGTGAACTAGTGACCCTTGTGTCTATTTTTGTTTGTTGTGTGTTGGATTGCGACTGTTGGTCATAATCCATTCTCGTCCAAGTCATTAAAGTTGCAGTTTGGCCAATAAATCGTCTTGTTGCCAATAGTTTAGTTGCCAATAACTCGTCATAAGATAAACATGTGCTTCATCTGTAAATAATGCCACATCTGCAGAGGGTTGGCTGCCTAAATATTTGAGCATTTGTTAAAGTTCATCTCCTGTATCTTTTTTTATTACATTCAGTCATGCAGTGTGGGATTTGGAGCCACAGAGTCATAATGCCAGAAAACACAGCAACAGGCCCTTTCAGCCCCACAAGGGGCAGCATGGTGGCGCAGCGGTAGAGTTGCTGCCTCACAGCGCCAGGGACCCGGGTTCAACACCGACTACGGGTGCTGCCTGCATGGGGTTTGTACGTTCTCCCCGTGACCTGCGTGGGTTTTCTCCGGGTGCTCCGGTTTCCTCCCACACTCCGAAGCCGTACAGGTTTGTAGGCTGATTGGCTTTGGTAAAAATTGCAAAAATGTCCCTAGTGTGTAGGAAAGTCCTGGTGTACCAGGATCACTGGTCAGCATGGACTCAGTGGGCTGTAGGGCTGTCAGTACTTCTAAACTAAATATGCCAACCATCATGTACTGGGCGGCCCGGTGGCGCAGCGGAATAGTTGCTGCCTTACAGTGCTCGCAGCGCCGGAGACCCGGGTTCGATCCCGACTATGGGTGCTGTCTGTGCCGAGTTTGTACGTTCTCCCCGTGACCTGCGTGGCTTTTCTCTGGGTGCTCTGGTTTCCTCCCACACTGCAAAGACGTACAGGGTCTCGACACGAAAAGTCGCCTATTCCCTCTCTCCATAGATGCTGCCTCGCCCGCTGAATTTCCCCAGCATTTTGTGTCTGCCAAAGGTGGTTGTGGAGGCAGGGACTATAACAACATTTAAAAGATGTTTGGACAGGTACAGTCCACAGTTTACAGTTTAGTTTATTATCACGTGTACCGAGGTACAGCAAAAGGCTTTTGTTGTGTGTTAACCAGTCAGCAGAGAGACAACACATGATTACAATCGAGCCATTTACAGTGTACAGATACATGATAAGGGAATAACGTTTAGTGCAAGGTAAAGCCAGCAAAGTCTGATCAAGGATAGTCCGAGGGTCTCCAATGAGGTAGATGGTAGTTCATGACTGCTCTCTGGTTGTGGTAAGATGATTCAGTTGCCTGATAACAGCCGGGAAGAGACTGTCCCTGAATCTGGAGGTGTGCGTGCATTTTCACACTTCTGTACCTTGTTCCTGATGGGAGAGGGGAGAAGAGGGAGTGGCCGGGGGTGAGACTGCTCCTTGATTATGCTGCTGGCCTTGCCGAGGCAGCGTGAGGTGTAGATGAAGTCAATGGAGGTTGGTTTGTGTGATGGCCTGATACATGGATAGGAAAAGTTTAGAGGGATGTGGGCCAAACGCGGGCAGATGCGACTGGTGTAGATGGGACATCTTGGTGGGCATGGACAACTTGGGACTTGAAGGACCTGTTTCTGCGCTCTATGACTCTAAACAACATGAAGCATGATTATGTTTCAGGACAGTCAGACATATGGATGTAACTCTGGCCAACTACCTTCTCCAGAGACCATTATAATCCAGATGTTAATGAGATAGTCAGAGGAGAACGCTGCCAAACTAACATGTATCGAGATTCACATATTAATAACACCTTTCCCTTCATTTGCATTTAAGTGCAAAAGCAACTGATAAAAGTCAGTCCTTTCTGATGGCCAGGAATTATGATGTAAATCTGGCAACTTCTCTGTATCTATATTAATTTGTTCGAATTGAAGTGCTCAATATGGCCGCTGAAGCATTTATATTGGAAGCGCGTGCCAGATCCAAATAATTATAACAACACAGAAAAGCTCTCGACAGCAGAGTGGAAAAGAAGGAATAATGAAAGTGTCTCAGCGAGGTTCTTTGCCATCAGCTCCTGTCGAGGGTCTAAAAAGCCTCTTTCCCCGTTGTTAAGTGCATCAGATGTCAGAAAGCACCGTGAACATGTTGTAAATGATGGAGATATCAGTGGTCAGACCACACCTCCACCTCCCACACACACACACATAAACACACACACACACACACACACGCACACACACACACACGCACACACGCACACACACACACATACACACACACACACACACACACACACACACACACACACACACACACACACGCACACACGCACACACACACGCACACACGCACACACGCACACACGCACACACACACACACACACACACACACACACACACACACACACAATCACATACACTCACAAGCATACACACACTCACACATGCACACACACATATATATATATATATATACACGTACACGCACATGCATACAATGCAGGGTGTGCGAGTGAGATGGGGAGGAAGGGGTTTGCTCACATTGGACTTAAATGCAAACTGCTACATGTGCGGAGACTGAAGGGAGACGCATTGTTTATTTTAAGAGCGCCGGTCCAATCTGAAAAATTCTGCGCCAATCTCCCCAAATATTTATGTGAAGCCTATCCCTTGTCCATCTGGACATCGGAGATCTCCAGGGGATGTACCGTAGAATGTACCGTTTATAACAGGAAGAGAATGTGACACTTGCATCCTGAATTCATCAGGAATCATTTTAGCGATTTTATTTCTTCACGTGGGAGTCTGCTGAAGAAATTAATTCTCATTAATAGTTTGCAAATGTAACGAGACAACTCTAGCCATCTGGAAATGGCACAGGTCAGTGAAACATGACCCCAGTCTCCCACTTAATCTTTTCCAGAGAGGCGGGGGGGGGGGGGGGGGGGGGGGGGGGTTGGGGGGGGGTTGGGGGGGGGGTGGGTGCTCTTGGAAGGACAAGTCGATTTGCAGTTACATAATAGAAATGATTTAACAATCTTAGAATGCTAGACCTCGCCCATAGACTAGTCCATTACTGCCCTGGATGAGGCAGTTTGCAAGTGGCCTCACAGTCTGGGCGGAAAGTAGGACCAAGCTGAATAAGGAGCTAAAGAGTAAAACATAAAACCATTAAGATTAAGAAGGAACTGCAGATGCTGGAAAAATCGGAGGTAGACAAAAATGCTGGAGAAACTCAGCGGGTGCGGCAGCATCTATGGAGCGAAGGAAATAGGTGACGTTTCGGGTCTCGACCCTTCTTCAGACTGGAATAGGCGACGTTTTCGGGACGAGATCCTTCTTCAGTCCATAGATGCTGCCTCACCCGCTGAGTTTCTCCAGCATTATTGTCTACCAAGCATAAAACCATGATCCTTATCCACTTATGGAGTCATAGAATCTTAAGGGCCTGTTCTTCAGCACAGAACACAGGCCTTTGGGACCAACTCATCCAAGATGCCCCATCTAAGCTAGTCCTCATAGTCTAGCTTATAGCTTCTTCTAGCATATGGCGTGCGCAGCCTATAGTTGTAGGACAACTTGTTCTATTTGATCTTATTTGATTGTGCACGCCAGGTTGATTGCATTCGTTGAAGCAGGGCGGACCACGTGAAGGTTGCAATCTTCCACCCCACCTTATAGTCCTAGTCCGCCCCATCAAAGCTAAGCTTGTAAATCTCGGAAGATCGCAGAGAAAACCCACGCCGGTCACAGGGAGAACGTACAAACTCCGTACAGGCAGCACCCATAGTCAAGATCGAACCCGGTTCTCTGGCTGTGTAATGCCCCTGTCCCACTTAGGAAACCTGAACGGAAACCTCTGGAGACTTTGCGACCCACCCAAGGTTTCCGTGCGGTTCCCGGAGGTTTTTGTCAGTCTCCCTACCTGCTTCCACTACCTGCAACCTCCGGCAACCACCTGCAACCTCCGGGAACCGCACGGAAACCTTGGGTGGGGTGCAAAGTCTCCAGAGGTTTCCGTTCAGGTTTCCTAAGTGGGACAGGGGCATTAGGCAGCTGCGCCACTGTGCTGCCCAATTAGCAAAAAAAATAAAGAAATGGCTAAAACCATTCTACTGGACATTAAATTAAAATTGCTGGCTTCATCTTTACATATGCAATGGACCAGATTTTAAAAATAGATCAAGGGAATGAATTCTACAGAAAGTGTATAAAATTTGAAATGACATTTTTTTTTTTTGCTGCTGCAGTTTGGAAAAGGTGGCAACTAGTAGACACTTAATTAGTCTCTCGAAATTGTATGTCCAGAAATACCGTCGAGATTCGCAGGGAAATAATGTGAATCAAAGCCAAGGTATGCTGTTCTAATCCAATTAAATTTTCATTGGTTTAACTTGACTGCGCTAACCAAGGGGAGTTTAGTCTGATTAGTTTTTGATGCGGCATAAAGAAAAATACCAAATAAAAGAAAAATCAAGCAGGCTTTGATTGTGTTGCTGTGGTAACGAGGGGCTAGATCGCATTGACAAAGCAAATGAGTGGCGTCCCATGTTTGGTGAGCATAGTTGTCAGCGCTGTATTCAACGTTGGCTCCGCACCGCTGTTCATATTCATTCAAGTTTAGTTTAGTTTTGGGATACAGCGCGGAAACAGGCCCTTCGGCCCACAGGGTCCGCGCTGACCAGCACCCATCCCCGCACATTTACACCATCCTGCCACACACTCGGGACAATTTTACATTCACACCAAGTCAATTTACCCACAGACCTGCACGTCTTTGGAGTGCGGGAGGAAACCGAGGCACCCGGGTCACTGGGGGGGGGTCACAGAGGGCCCAGTCTCGGAATAAAAGGACATACCTTTGGAATGGAGATGAGGAGGAAATTGTGTCGGAAGGAAGTGCAGATGCTGGTTTATACCGAAGATAGACACAAAACGCTGGAGTAACTCAGTGGGTCAGGCAGCATCTCTGGAGAATGCTTTCCCTGTCTGAAGAAAGGTCTTGACACAAAACGTCACCTATTCCTTTTTTTCCAGAGATGCTGCCTGACCCGCTGAGTTACTCCAGCATTTTGCATCTATCTTCGGTATCAACCAGCATCTACAGTTCCTTCCTACTCAATTATTGCTATTATAACATATAAGATTGTGAAGGGTTTGGACACGCTAGAGGCAGGAAACATGTTCCCGATGTTGGGGGAGTCCAGAACCAGGGACCACAGGTTAAGAATAAGGAGTAAGCCATTTAGAATGGAGACGAGGAAACACTTTTTCTCACAGAGAGTTGTGAGTCTGTGGAATTCTCTGCCACAGAACGCGGTGGAGGCAGGTTCTCTGGATACTTTCAAGAGAGAGCTAAATAGGGCTCTTAAAAATAGCGGAGTCAGGGGATATGGGGAGAAGGCGGGAACGGGGTACTGATTGGGGATGATCAGCCATGATCACATTGAATGGCGGTGCTGGCTTGAAGGGCCGAATGGCCTACTCCTGCACCTATTGCCTATTGTCTATTGTCTATTGAATCTGGACGCTACAGTTTTCAGGCTCCTGTACCTTCTTCCCGATGGCAGTGGTGAGATGAGTGTGTGGCCAGGTGGTGTGGGTCTCTGATGATGCTGGCTGCTTTTTGACTTCAATAGATCCCTTCGACGGTGGGGAGGTCAGAGCCGATGATGGACTGGGCAGTGGTTCACAACTTTATGCAGTCTTTTCCGCTCCTGGACGTTCAAGTTGCCGAACCAGGCCACGATGCAACCAGTCAGAATGCTCTCTACCGTGCACCTGTAGAAGTTCAGGAGAATCCTCTTTGACATGCCGAATCTCCGTAATCTTCTCAGGAAGTAGAGTCACTGGAGAAAAAGGATGGGTGACATTTTGATTCGGGCCCTTTCTTTTGAGTTTGCGGGCCAGGACTGTGTACTGTTTTGTACAACAGTTAACTTTATGGTTGCAAAAACAAAAACTAGTTAAACTCGAAAGGATAAATAAAATACTGCGGAGAGCACTAAAAACAAAACCATAGCAATTTATAGAAGATATATTTCTGCATTAGCATGTCGAGGACATATGCAATTTGTTATTTTCATCAATTTAATAGGTAGAGATTCAAAACAAGGACATTGGTAATTCAGGGTGTTGAGAGCCACAATTTTTTTTTAATGGATCTGTAAAATTAAACATCAGGGTAAATGACAGGGCACTAATACTACACATTTGTACATCCATGGTTCTGCCAGGCATGATATATTCTTGAATAACAGCAGCTTTTTGGGCTAATTGTGCTGTAAAAGTATTTTAGCACTGCAGATGCATTAGCTGGAGTGTTTAACACGACACACAGTCATTCACTCAGTCCAGATCGACAGGTTAGTTTAATTTAGTTTGGAGATACAGCACGGAAACAGGCCCTTCGGCCCAACGAGTCAGCGCCGACCAACGATCGCCATTACACACACTCCACACACTGAGTTTAGAAGGATGAGGGGGTTCCTCATTGAAACTTACTAAACATTTTTGTACCAATTGAACTTTTTTCTCGCCTTCCATCACAGTGAGTGGATCGAAACGTCACCCATTCCTTCTCTCCAGAGACGCTGCCTGTCCCGCTGAGTAAACATAGAAACATAGAAAATAGGTGCAGAAGTAGGCCATTCGACCCTTCGAGCCTGCACCGCCATTCGATATGATCATGGCTGATCATCCAACTCAGTATCCCATCCCTGCCTTCTCTCCATAACCCCTGATCCCTTTAGCCACAAGGGCCACATCAAACTCCCTGTTAAATATAGCCAATGAACTGGCCTCAACTACCTTCTGTGGCAGAGAATTCCACAGATTCACCACTCTCTGTGTAAAAAATGATTTTCTCATCTCTGGCCTAAAAGACTTCCCTCTTATCCTTAAACTGTGACCCCTAGTTCTGGACTTCCCCAACATCGGGAATAATCTTCCTGCATCTAGCCTGTCCAACCCCTTAAGAATTTTGTAAGTTTCTATAAGATCCCCCCTCAATCTTCCGAATTCTAGCGAGTACAAGCCGAGTCTATCCAGTCTTTCTTCATATGAAAGTCCTGACATCCCAGGAATCGGCCCTGCCATCCCAGGAGTAACTCCAGCTTTTTGTGTCTATCTTCGGTTTAAACCAGCATCTGCAGTTTCTTCATACACATTTGGCCTGTTTTATCATGCTGTATGACACTATGACCTTTATCATATCCTTTACAGTTCACTCATCTTCCCTCTTTACCTGACACACTATTATCTCCTTTGCACCTTGAGCCTTTGTTACTTATTCCACCCATCTGCAATCTTTTCTCCTTCTCTCCAGCGATGCTGCCTATTGTGTCCAGTTTTGGTCCCCTAAGTTGAGGATGGTCATTCTTGCTATTGAGGGAGCCCAGCGTAGGTTTACCAGGTTAATTCCCGGGATGGCGGGACTGTCATATGCTGAGAGAATGGAGCGGCTGGGCTTGTACACTCTGGAGTTTAGAAGGATGAGAGGGTATCTTATTGAAACATATAAGATTGTTAAGGGTTAGGACACGCTAGAGGCAGGAAACATGTTCCCGATGTTGGGGGAGTCCAGAACCTGGGGCCACAGTGTAAGAATAAGGGGTAAGCCATTTAGAACGGAGACGAGGAAACACTTTTTCTCACAGAGAGTTGTGAGTCTGTGGAATTCTCTGCCTCAGAGGGCGGTGGAGGCTGGATACTTTCAAGAGAGATCTAGATAGTGGAATCAGGGGATATGGGGAGAAGGCAGGAATGGGGTACTGATTGTGGATGATCAGCCATGATCACATTGAATGGCGGTGCTGATTCCAAGGGCCGAATGGCCTACTCCCGCACCTATTGTCTATCTTCTCTCCATCTCTGTCGCACTGAGTTACTCCAGCTTTTTGTGTCTAGCTGCCAATATATGCCTCTTTACCCAATCAGCATCCACCTGAGGAAGGATGCGCTGGCTCTGGAGAGGGTCCAGCGGAAGTTGACAAGAATGAGTGGTCTAAGCTATGATGAGCGTTTGTCGGCTCCGGGCGTGCACTCGGTGGAGTTTAGAAGAATGAGGGGGGACCTCATTGAAACTTACCGAATAGTGAAAGGCCTGGATAGAGTGGATGTGGAGAGGATGTTTCCACTAGTGGGAGAGTCTAGGACGAGAGGTCACAGCCTCAGAATTAAAGGACGTTCTTTTAGGAAGGAGATGAGGAGAAATTTCTTTAGTCAGAGGGTGGTGAATCTGTGGAATTCTTTGCCACAAAAGGCTGTGGAGACCAAGTCAGTGGATGTTTTTAAGGTAGAGATAGATAGATAGATTCTTGATTAGTACAGGAGTCAGAGGTTATGGGGAGAAGGCAGGAGAATGGGGTTAGGAGGGAGAGATAGATCAGCCATCATTGAATGGCGGAGTAGACTTGATGGGCCGAATGGCCAAATTCTACTCCTATCCCTTATGACCTTATGACCTTATCATTTGCCCAGATTTGTCCTACACCCACCTTTTTACTGCCCAATCCCCACTGAAGAAGGGTCCCGACCCGAAACGTCATCCGTCCATTCCCCCCACTGACCCATTGAGTTCCTCCAGCACATTTGTGTTTTTGTCCCTTAACGCTATTCAGCTCCAACATAACAAAGGTAGGTTCCTCTAAGACAGGGGGTGGGAAACCTTGTTCTGCATAGGGGCCAGGACGCATGCGTGTGAGTGGATGGCGGGCCACATCTATCACGTGTACACATGGATCCCGCCCCGGGACGGCAGGCATCAAATCGCGTGTTCACAGAAGGCGGACAAAAATGCTGGAGAAACTCAGCGGGTGAGGCAGCCTCATGCAATTCCTGCATGTCTCACCCGCTGAGTTTCTCCAGCATTTGTGTCTACCTTCGATTTTTCCAGCATCCGCAGTTCTTTCTTAAAGGTGTTCACAGAAGGTGCGCGGCCGTGCCGGCGGCTTTGCGCAGGATGCGGGCGCCCAGCGGGTCGGATGAATACGGAAAACAAAATCCGGACGATTTCGGGTTATGGGCCGCATTCGGCCCGGGGGCCGTAGGTTGCCGACCCCTGCTCTAAGAGGTCGTTCTAAACCCATGTCCTCTGCTCGGTCCTAAGAGGGAAGTCTTTTAGGACCGAGATGAGAAAAACATTTTTTACACAGAGAGTGGTGAATCTCTGGAATTCTCTGCCACAGAAGGTAGTTGAGGCCACAGTTCATTGGCTATATTTAAGAGGGAGTTAGATGTGGCCCTTGTGGCTAAAGGGATCAGGGGGTATGGAGAGAAGGCAGGGATGGGATACTGAGTTGGATGATCAGCCATGATCATATCGAATGGCGGTGCAGGCTCGAAGGGCCGAATGGCCTACTCCTGCACCTATTTTCTATGTTTCTATGCTTCTTGATTCCGTGCATCTATGTTCCACGTTCAAAATTTATTTCTAAAATACTGACAATTCCTTGTGGCTTCATTTCTTCCCAGCTACGTAAGTGGATAGAAAATATGCCCCCGTCTCCTTTTTTAATAATCAATCATTTTTCTTTTTGCTCAAACGGATGATTTAAATTTTTTTAACATCTGGGGATAGCTGTCCCTCCAAATGCCTGTCACTGCATAATATATTTTACCACGAAAGCAAGGAAGCAATGAATGATTAAACACTGTCTCCTTGGCTCTCCGCACAGTGCCCAGCGGGTTTGGTTGGCATGAAAATGGCCATTTGAACATCTGCCAGATGTGTTGTACCACGCTGCTGTTTTGGAAGCTTACTCACGTCCAGCGCTCCAATTGCACTCAGCATTATCTTTTCCACTTGTGAGCTCGAATAATCACGCACACCAGGGACCTCTTTAGCGAAGATAAAAAGATAACAAACTTCCCTTCTCTTCCCCCCCCCCTTCCTCCCCTTGAGTGGTCTTGTCGTGACCAAACACCACTTGTGTTCATTGAACTGTGAAAGGCCTGGATGGAGTGGATGTGGAGAGGATGCTTCGACTTACAGTATTTTACTTTTCGTTTTTGTTTAGTTGTAGAGATCCAGCGCGGAAGCAAGCCCTTCGGCCCTGCCGAGCCCGCGCCGACCAGCGATCCCCGCACATTACCACGGCCCTACATGCACTAGGGATCATTTACACCTGTACAGAAGCCAATCAACCTACAAACCTGCAGGTACACAAAAATGCTGGAGAAACTCAGCGGGTGCAGCAGCATCTATGGAGCGAAGGAGATAGGCGACGTTTCGGGCCGAAACCCTTCTTCAGACTGATGGGGGGTGGGGGGGAGAATGAAGGAAAAAGGGAGGAGGAGGAGCCCGAGGGCGGGGGGATGGGAGGAGACAGCTCGAGGGTTAAGGAAGGGGAGGAGACAGCAAGGGCTAGCAAAACTGGGAGAATTCAACGTTCATGCCATCCGGACGCAAGCAACCCAGGCGGAATATGAGGTGCTGTTCCTCCAATTTCCGGTGTTGCTCACTCTGGCAATGGAGGAGACCCAGGACAGAGAGGTCGGATTGGGAATGGGAGGGGGAGTTGAAGTGCTGAGCCACCGGGAGTTCAGGTAGGTTATTGCGGACTGAGCGGAGGTGTTCGGCGAAACGATCGCTCAACCTCCGCTTAGTCTCCCCGATGTAAATCAGCTGACATCTAGAGCAGCGGATGCAGTAGATGAGGTTGGAGGAGATACAGGTGAACCTTTGTCGCACCTGGAACGACTGCTTGGATCCTTGAATGGAGTCGAGGGGGGAGGTGAATGGACAGGTGTTGCATTTCTTGCGGTTGCAACGGAAAGTGCCTGGGGAGGGGGTGGTGCGGGAGGGAAGGGAAGAATTGACAAGGGAGTTGCGGAGGGAGCGGTCTTTTGCGGAAGGCAGACATAGGGGGAGATGGGAAGATGTGGCGAGTGGTGGGGTCACGTTGGAGGTGGCGGAAATGGCGGAGGATTATTTGTTGTATTTGCCGGCTGGTGGGGTGAAAGGTGAGGACTAGGGGGACTGGGGGGACAAACCTGCACGTCTTTGGAGTGTGGGAGGAAGCCAAAGATCCCGGAGAAAAACCAAGCAGGTCACGGGAAGAACATGCAAACTCCGTACAGACAGCACCCGGTATCAATGGTATATGGACACACTGATCTGTTCCATATTCATGCCTTCTATAATTATGTTGTGCTGCAGCAAGTAAGAATTTCATTGTCCTATCTGGGACACATGACAATAAACTCTCTTAAATCTTGAATCTTGACCCGTAGTCAGTGATCCGCGCTGTATCTTTAAACTTAAGTAAACTAATCTCGCCCATAACCTGGCTGCACAATACTCTGATCTACAACAGAGATGCAGTTCTGGGAGATTTATTAGGGTGGCGGTGAGTTTTCTTATTGTAAAGTGGTCAAGACATAGTTCTCTGTCCACAGCTACAGCTCTGTCATAAATTCTGCGCGGCCAACTTCATCTGTAGATCATCTTGCAGCAGACTGGAGGAACATATTTCATGCCAAACCCCTGTTCAAAGCAGAAGGAACATGTGGCAGAAAAGACCTATGAACTTTATGGCGATGGTTTTAGTTGCCGTGCCATTCAGAGCCCGTGTTTCCGTCAGTCTGGCCATAAATAAGTCAACTTTAGCTTTAGATAGAAAGACACAAAGTGCTGGATTTCAGAAGTGCAGGAAACATGTTCCCGATGTTGGGGGGAGTCCAGAACCAGGGGCCACAGTTTAAGAATAAGGGGTAAGCCATTTAGAACGGAGACGAGGAAACACTTTTTCTCACAGAGAGTGGTGAGTCTGTGGAATTCTCTGCCTCAGAGGGCGGTGGAGGCAGGTTCTCTGGATGCTTTCAAGAGAGAGCTAGATAGGGCTCTTAAAAATACCAGAGTCAGGGGATATGGGGAGAAGACAGGAACGGGGTACTGATTGGGGATGATCAGCCATGATCACATTGAATGGCGGTGCTGGCATGAAGGGCCAAATGGCCTACTCCTGCACCTATTGTCTATTGTCTATTGTCAGAAGTTCATTTGTTAATAAGTGATTGATTCGGCCCATCAAGTCTACTCCGCCATTCAATCGTGGCTGATCTACCTCTCCCTCTCAATCCCATTCTCCTGCTTTCTCCCAATAACCCCTAACGCTAACTCAATGGGATAAGAGCAGGGTGGTGAATCTGCGGAATTCATTGCTACAGAAGGCCGTGGAGGACGTCTATAGATTTTCTTTTGCAGGCATAGACAGATAGATTCTTGATTAGTACGAGTGTCAGGGGTTGTAGGGAGAAGGCAGGAGAATGGGGTTGAGAGAGAAAGATCGATCAGCCATGACTGAATGGCGGGGCGGGAGATTGCAACCTTCACGTGGTCCACTCTGTTTCGACGAATGCAATCAACCTGGCGTGCACAAACAGAAGATCAAACAGAACAAGTTGTCTTACAACTTTACGCTGTGCACGCCATACGCAAGAAGAAGATTGAACAGTCTGAAGAAGGGTTTCGGCTCGAAACTTTGCCTATTTCCTTCGCTCCAAAGATGCTGCTGCACACGCTGAGTTTCTCCAGCATTTTTGTGTACCGTCAGAGTAGACTTGATGGGCCGCATATTCTGATCCTATGACTTGTGAATCTCTGTAGAACAGGCAATGAGTGATGGTTGGTACACAAAAATGCTGGAGAAACACAGCGGGTGCAGCAGCATCCATGAGTGATCAACAATGAGTGATGGTTCTTTATTTGGTGATTTATTTGTCAAATATGTAACTGCACAGTGAAATTATGTTTGCATATTTACACATGCAGACACTACCATGTTTTGGTGCTGTTTCCAAAATCCGGTCGGCCCTACTCGCTCGGTCTCCCGGAGCGGTTCCCGATCCAGGCGAGTCCCAGGCTCCTGCAGGGCCTTCCTCCGTCTTCCTCTACCGCGAACCAACATCCCTCTCCTCTCCCCTCCTCTCCCCTCCCCTCCCCTCCTCTCCTCCTCTCCTCACCACTCCTCCCCTCTCCTCTCCTCTCCTCTCCTCTCCTCTCCACTTCCCTCCTCTCCACTCCACCCCTACGCACACCTCCACTCCTCTCCTCTCCTCTCCTCTCCTCTCCTCTCCTCTCCTCTCCTCTCCTCTCCTCTCCTCTCCTCTCCTCACCTCTCCACTCCTCTCCTCTCCTCTCCTCTCCTCCCCTCTCCTCCCCTCCCCTCCCCTCCCCTCCCCTCCCCTCTCCTCCCCTCTCCCCTCCTCTCCTCTCCTCTCCTCTCCTCTCCTCGCCTCTCCTCTCCCCTCCTCTCCTCCCCTCTCTCCTCTCCTCTCCTCTCCTCTCCTCTCCTCCTCTCCTCTCCTCTCCTCTCCTCTCCTCTCCTCTCCTCTCCTCTCCTCTCCTCTCCTCTCCTCTCCTCTCCTCTCCTCTCCTCTCCTCTCCTCTCCTCTCCTCCTCGCCACTCCTCTCCTCTTCTCTCCTCTTCTCTCCTCTCACCTCCCCAGCCGCTCCATTCTCTCAGCATACGACAGTCCCGCCATCCCGGGAATTAACCTTGTGAACCTGCGCTGCACTCCCTCAATAGCAAGAATTTCCTTCCTCAAATTTCCATGCTTGTTTCCATCTCAAGAGAGAAATTAGATTTAGCTCTTAGAAGGGCTTAAGGAATCAAGGAATATGGGGAAAAAGCAGGAACAGGGTACTGATTTTAGATGATCAGCCATGACCATATAGAATGGCGGTGCTGGCTTGAAGGGCCGAATGGCCTACTCCTGCACCTATTTTTATATTTTTATATATTTCTAAGTATCTCCAAACTAAACTAAACTAAATCAGATCTGGAATCCCTGATCACATTTCTAAGATCACCCTTCATCCTCCTGCGCTCATTTGGAATATTATGAGCAGTTTTGCGCACCATATCTGAGGAAGCATGTGCTGGCATTGGAGAGGGTCCAGAGGAGGCTTACGAGAATAATCCCAGGAATGATTGGTTTAACATTTGATGAATGCTTGCCGGCACAGGACCTGTACTCGCTGGAGTTTAGAAGGACGAGGGGGAAACCTATTTGAAACTTACTATTCGAATAGTGAAAGGCCTGGATAGAATGGACGTGGAGAGGATGTTTCCACTAGTGGGAGAGTCTAGGACCAGAGGACACAGCAGGCCTCAGAATAAAAGGACGTACCTTTAGAAAGGAGATGAGGAGGAATTTCTTTTGTCAGAGGGTGGTGAATCTGTGGAATTCATTGCTATAGACGACTGGCTGTGGCAATGAATATTTTTAAGACAGAGATAGATAGATTCTTGATTAGTACAGGTGTCAAGGGTTGTGGGCAGGAGAATGGGGTTGAGAGGGAAAGATAGATCAGCCACGATTGAATGGCAGAGTAGACTGAATTGCCTAATTCTGCTCCTGGAACTTATGAACTTATGAACAATAAATAAGATCTGAGCTCTGAACTGCAAAGGACTATATTATTATTGCACTATATTTGTTATTTATTGAACTTCCCCCGCTATGTACTGTGTTCACATATTCACATATTGTGTTGTGCTGCAGCAAGTAAGAATTTCATTGTCCCATCTGGGACATATGACAATAAAACACTCTTGACTCTCTTGACTTGACTCTTATGAACTTTATATGAGATCTTGGTTTATCCTTAAGGGCCTGTCCCACTTGGCAATTTTTTTCGGCGACTGCGAACGTCAGCGACTGACGCCCTAAAAACCGTCAAGTTGTACGACACTCCGCGTCACCCTCACGTCAAGCCACGTCACTGCGCGTCACCCGCCTTCACGACACAAGAAGGTTGCACCGAAGTATAATAATTACGTTCGGGACGACAGATGGCACAATGGGCTAAGTGTTCGGCTGGCGACCGGAAGGTAGCCGGTTCGAATCCCGCTTGGAGTGCATACTGTCGTTGTGTCCTTGGGCAAGACACTTCACCCACCTTTGCCTGTGTGTGAATGTGTGTGAATGTGTGTGAGTGATTGGTGGTGGTCGGAGGGGCCGTAGGCGCAGATTGGCAGCCACGCTTCCGTCAGTCTGCCCCAGGGCAGCTGTGGCTACAGAAGTAGCTTACCATCACCGAGTGTGACTGAGGAGTGAATGAATAATGCGATGTAAAGCGCCTTGAGTATTAGAAAGGCGCTATATAAATCCCATCCATTATTACGTTGGAAATGAACTTATCTACAATAGGTCTAAGGACCAATAACTTTATTATGAAATAAATAGTTTATTTAACGTCAGCGTCACCGGGCGTCTCCCGCAGGACAGCGTACGCCCGCGTGTGACAGGGTGCATGACACGATAAAACGCCCTGATGTCGCCTGAAGATTTTGAACATTACAAAATCCAGGGGCAGCAGGGAGACACCGCGCATCACTACCCGTGTCACCCCACGTCCCCGCACCGCGCCACGCCACGACCACGCCGCGACAACCTCTTTTCAGGCTGTCGCCGAAAATATCGCCCAAGTGGGGCAGGCGCTCTTTACACATCCCCTATTAAAAAAAGGCCATCGACTGATAGTTTCTTTTGTGGGAAGGGTTAAATTGGAATCTTGTTTATTTTTTAATGTTGCCTGCTTCAGTGGATTACTGGATGATGACAAACCGCGAATGCTCAAGCCACATTTGCAGCACCACCCTGTAGAGACTGCATTATGTTTGAATGGGGATGTTCGGAACATAATGGAATCTCCCGGGGTTTATAGTTACTGCTTTCTGCTTCAGGCAGTTTAACATCACAGTCCGACGCGCCTTATTTCTTCGAAGCACACTAGGTAAAAGATTCTAATCATATTTTTACATCAGCCTGATTCACAATTCACACCTTGGTCACTTTCGTAGATAACCAGAATCATTCAAGAGCACCGTACTATGAGCGTAAAACACATTTAGTTGCAGATTTAGGCCATTCGGCCCATCGAGTCTACTCCACCATTCCACGGAGGATGTTAATTTGTGTTTATTGTATGTTTCGTTATTTATTATTATATGTATGACTGCAGGCAATGAAATTTCGTTCAGATCGAAAGGTCTGAATGACAATAAAGGAATCCAATCCAATTCAATCCAATCCAATCCAATCCAATCCAAACCATTCGATCATGGCAGATCTATCTTTCCCTCTCAACCCCATTAGACAATAGACAATAGACAATAGGTGCAGGAGTAGGCCATTCAGCCCTTCGAGACAGCACCACCATTCAATGTGATCATGGCCCCAATCAGTACCCCGTTCCTGCCTTCTCCCCATATCCCCTGACTCCGCTATCTTTAAGAGCCCTATCTAGCTCACTCATGAAAGTATCCAGAGAACCGGCCTCCACCGCCCTCTGAGGCAGAGAATTCCACAGACTCACAACTCTCTGTGTGAAAAAGTGTTTCCTCGTCTCCGTTCTAAATGGCTTACTCCTTTTTCTTAAACTGTGGCCCCTGGTTCTGGACTCCCCCAACATCGGGAACATGTTTCCTGCCTCTAGCGTGTCCAAACCCTTAATAATTTTATATGTTTCAATAAGATCCCCTCTCATCTTAAACTCCAGAGTATACAAGCCCAGCCGCTCCATTCTCTCAGCATATGACAGTCCCGCCATCCCATTCTCATGCCTTCTCCCCATGGAATGCCCTTCCTAATCAAGAACCTGTCAATCTCTGCTTCAAAACTACCCCATGGTGTGGCCTCCATAGCCGTCTGTGGCAATGAATTCCACAGATTCGCCACTCTCTGGCTGAAGAAATTCCTCTTCATCTTCTTTCTGAAGGCACGTCCTTTTATTCTGAGCTTATGTCTTCTGGTCCTGGACCCAGTGCCCTCAAAGGTCACAAGGTCATAACTTGGAGCAGAATTAGGGCATTCGACCCATCAATAGGAATCCGAGGGGTAACTTTTTCACACAGAGGGTGGTGGGTGTATGGAACAAGCTGCCAGAGGAGGTAGTTGAGGCTGGGACTATCCCATCGTTTAAGAAACAGTTTGACAGGTACATGGATAGGACAGGTTTAGAGGGATCTGGACCAAGTGGGACTAGTGTAGCTGGGACATTGCTGGCTGGTGTGGGCGAGTTGGGCCGAAGGGCCTGTTTCCACACTGTATCACTCTATGACTCTAAGTCTACTCCGTCATTCAATCATGGCTGATCTATCTCTCCCTCCTAACCCCATTCCTGCCTTCTCCGCAAAACCCTTGACACCCGTACTAATCAAGAATACATCAATCACAACCTTAAAAACATCCATTGACCTGGCCACCACAGCTGTCTGTGGTAATGAATTCCACAGATTCACCACCCTCTGACTAGAGAAACTCCTCATCATCTCATCTACCTCTGCCTTAAAAAATCATATGTTAGTTAACCCAATCATTCCAGGGATTATTCTGGGATGAAATCATGAGAGGCTTCTATAGGGCATAGTAGAACCTTTTTCCCAGTGTGGAAGTGTCAAAGATTAGCGGTGGTGCATCTGGTAGAGTTGAGGGAGAGCTGGGAAGGGGGGGGGGGGGGGAAAGATGACCCAAAACGTCACCTATTCCTTCGTTCCACTCTTTCCCCTCCCCTTCCCAGCGCTCCCACAGCCCACTGTCTCCGCCTCTTCCTTTCTTCTTCCCGACCCCCCACCCCCATCAGTGTAAAGAAGGGTCTCGACCTGAAACGTCACCTATTCCTTCGCTCCATAGATGCTGCCTCACCCGCTGAGTTTCTCCAGCATTTTTGTCCACCACCGATTTTTCCAGCATCTGCAGTTCTTTCTTAAACTGAACTGAGGCTCTCCAAATTTTGGATTTCTATTATGCTACGTGAAAACTGAGTGAAGGTGTTTCATTACAAGTTATTAAGGGTGAGTGGATGCAGGAAACTGAAGGATGGCATTGTATGGAATAAATATTTCCTGCACATTGGTCCCAAAGGCTGCATTAGCCACTTTCACATCAAGAACAGTTAAGGTTACATGGAGACAAGTGTCCTCTAGAATTCTTCATTAGCCTGTTCTGAGTGCCAGTGCAGCAGGATGGCAAAGGATCCTCACAGTAGCAAGGACATCACAATCAGCCCATGTATTCAGACTCTTTTTTTAGCTTAGAGATACAGCGTGGAAACGGGCCCTTCGCGAGAGCTACCGGAGGCGATAGTTGAGGCTGGGACCATCGCAACTTTTTAGAAGCAATTACACAGGTACATGGATAGGACAAGTGGGCAGGCAAGTGGGACTAGTGTAGCTGGGACATGTTGGCCGGTGTGGGCAATTTGGGCCGATGGGCCCCTTTCCACACTGTATCACTCTATGAGTTCACTGTGAGTAACCTGTTTCCCCGCACCAACCCACATTTATGATCTTAGATTCACACGAGTCATAGAGTGATCCAGTGTGGAAACAGGTCCTTCGGCCCAACTTGCCCCACACCGGCCAACATGTCCCAGCTACACTAGTCCCACCTGCCTGGGCTTGGTCCATAACCCTCCAAACCTGGCCTGTCCATGTACCTGTCCAACTGTTTCTTAAAAATGGGATAGTCCCAGCCTCAACTACCTCCTCTGGCAGCTTGTTCCACAAACCCACCACCCTCTGTGTGAAAAAGTTACCCCTCGGATTCCTATTCAATTTTTTTCCCTTCACCCTGAACCTATGTCCTCTGGTCCTCGATTCCCCTACTCTGGGCAAGAGAATCTGTGCATCTTCGTAGTCCCATGGAGAAAGGAGGGGGGTAGAACTCATACTCCACGTAGGAGAAACATACTAACAGGTTTTTGATGCTTTATGTGCCCAAGGGTTGGAGAAAGCTTAGCTGGCAAATATGCTTGATGTAACCAGATGATGGTGTTTGTGCCAAAATGGTTTCTCTTCAAAACACTGCGAGCTGTTTGGTTTCGTTCCACCCTGGATTAGAAAATGCACCATCTGTTTGAGAATGAGTCAGCCGTGAAGCTTCTGGATGAGTGCGATGTCGAGAATCCCTCCACAGAGTAGAACTGGCTCAGGAAGGAGCAGCAGGTGGTCTCTCAGCATCCAGGAGAGGTGCTACATTGCCTAAACACCCGCTGGTCATTGCCAGGCTACTGATGTGAGTTAGGAGATGAAGGCGCCCCTCCAGGCTACCAAAGCTGCCCGCAGTCTGGGGGCCATCTGCGATCGTTTGCGTGGACAATCTGTTCCTCCTCGCAACATCTGAAGCTTTCATTGACTTTCGTTCAAAGCAAAACCCAAAGAGCTGGAGTGGCACAGCGGGTAGAGTTGCTGCCTTACAGTGCTCGCAGGGCCAGAGACCCCGGTTCGATCCCGACTACGGGTGCTGTCTGTACGTAGTTTGTACGTTCTCTCCCCGTGACCTGCGTGGGTTTTCCCCGAGATCTTCGGTTTCCTCCCACACTCCAAAGATGTACAGGTTTGTAGGTTAATTGGCTTGGTGTAAATGTAAAATTGTCCCTAGTGTGTGTAGGATAGTGTTAGTGTGCGGGGATTGCTGGTCGGTGCGGACTCGGTGGACCGAAGGGCCTGTTTCCGCGCTGTATCTCTAAACTAGGATGAAAAAATAATTCTTCAATGTCCTGATGTTCCACATGGATAATTAGACCAATTCTGTCTCCATTGCTCTTTGAGTTTGGGTGCTGTCCGATTCATCTCTACCCCATTGTGGACATTGGACTTTGTCTCTGGAACTGATGCGCTACAATGCTGAGAACTATATTCTGCACTCTGTATCTTCCCCTTTGCTCAAGTTCAAGTTCAAGTTAGTTTATTGTCATGTGTCCCTGTATAGGACAATGAAATTCTTGCTTTGCTTAAGCACACAGAAAATAGTAGGCATTTACTACAAAACAGATAAATGTGTCCATATACCATGATATAAATATATACACACATGAATAAATAAACTGATAGTGCAAATAACAGAAAGTGGTTGGTAATAATCAGAGTTTTGTCCGAGCCAGGTTTAATAGCCTGATGGCTGAGGGGAAGTAACTATTCCTGAACCTGGTTGTTGCAGTCTTCAGGCTCCTGTACCTTCTACCTGAAGGTAGCAGGGAGATGAGTGTGTGGCCAGGATGGTGTGGGTCTTTGATGATACTGCCAGCCTTTTTGAGGCAGCGACTGCGATAAATCCCCTCGATGGAAGGAAGGTCAGAGCCGATGATGGACTGGGCAGTGTATTTGCGTTTGGTTTGATTGTATTTACATATGGTATATCTGATCTGTTTGGACATATGCAAAACAAAGCCTTCCACTGTACGATGTGACGAGAATAAACTTAATCCTAAGAATGAAAGGTCTGAAGAAGGGCCTTGACCCGAAACGTCACCTATTTATTTTCTCCAGAGATGCTGCCTGACCTGCTGAATTGTTCCAGCATTTTGTGTCTATCTTCAGGGTAGGAAACAGGCTGACTAAACTAAACTAAACTAAACTAAACTAAACTAAACTAATCACACTTTGAACATTGAATTCTCCCAATTTTGTTAGTCCTTGCTGTCCCATCCCCCAGCCTTCGGGCTCCTCCTCCTTTTTCCTTTCTTCTCCCCGCCCCCCCCACCCCTGATCAGTCTGAAGAAGGGTTTCGGCCCGAAACGTTGCCTTTTTCCTTCACTCCATAGATGCTGCTGCACCCGCTGAGTTTCTCCAGCTTTTTTGTGTACCTTCGATTTTCCAGCATCTGCAGTTCCTTCTTAATCACACTGATTAGTTGACAACCAGAAAAATAGACAGAGAATTTAATCGGAGATGATCAAATATTTTTTCGTCTGCTTGTCTGGTTTGCTCACAGAGACAACTCTAACAAAAACAGAACAACAAACGTGAGTTGAATCCAGCAGGCAGTAAGACTAAGTTGATATTTAAGGAAAGCTTTTTCTCGGGAGATGAGGGATGACCTATAAAGAGATGATAAATAAAGTTGTACGAGGAGAGAACAGTCTTGAAGGATTGAATACCAGCATTGTTAGGTTTTTTCTTTTGAATCCCAGACTTCTCTTTGGAGCAAGTTTATCTTCGAAATAAAGAGGGAACGTCTTCAGCGCAGAGAAAAGATGGATGACCTGTTCACGAACAATGGTTTAAAAAAAGAATCTTTCCGAAGAGACTCATTGCAACCATGAAGGCAGTTAATAAAAATAAATAGAACAGTTCCTGACATATCGTAAGGATATTTTCCCTTCGCAAAAAAAAATTGTTTAGTTTAGAAATATGGCGCGGAAACAGGCCCTTCGGCCCACCGAGTCCGCGCCGAACAGTGATCCCCGCACACTAACACTATCCTACACACACCAGCGACAATGTACATTTACACCAGGCCAATTAAGGTCTCTTTGGAGTGTGGGAGGAAACCGAAGTTCCGGGAGAAATACCGTGTGGTCACGAGGAGAACGTACAAACTCCGTACAGACAGCACCCATGGACAGGATCATAGAAACATAGAAACATAGAAAATAGGTGCAGGAGTAGGCCATTTGGCCCTTCGAGCCAGCACCGCCATTCAATAAGATCATGGAGTATCATCCAAATCAGTATCCTGTACCTGCCTTCTCTCCATACCCCCTGATCCCTTTAGCCACAAGGGCCACATCTAACTCCCTCTTAAATATAGCCAATGAACTGGCCTCAACTACCTTCTGTGGCAGAGAATTCCACAGATTCACCACTCTCTGTGTGAAAATTTTTTTTCTCATCTCAGTCCTAAAAGATTTCCCCCTTATCCTTAAACTGTGACCCCTTGTTCTGGACTTCCCCAACAATCTTCCTGCATCTAGCCTGTCCAACCCCTTAAGAATTTTGTAAGTTTCTATAAGATCCCCCCTCAATATTCTAAATTCTAGCGAGTACAAGCCGAGTCTATCCAGTCTTTCTTCATATGAAAGTCCTGACATCCCAGGTGAACCTTCTCTGTACTCTCTACGGCAAGAATGTCCTTCCTCAGATTAGGAGAACGTACAAACTCCGTACAGACAGCGCCCGTAGAGAGGATCGAACCCGGGTCTCCTGCGCTGTGAGGCAGCAACTCTACCGCGGTGCCAATATTCTGCGAGTGATATTTATTTTATTGATGAAGAGCGTTGGCAGCCTCCCAGAGGAACCTCGGCTTTGATTCATTATCTGATCCGATGAAATCTTGAAAGGGAGTCTAAAGGTGGTTCATTTTCTCCAAGGAAGTGGAGATTACAAGCTAATAACCTTCTATTGCTTAATGCTCAAGTCAATTTGATCCGCCAGCCGTTTCTCCAGAATACCGGCTCTCCAAATCAAGAAAAATATCTTGGAGAAAAAAAAAAATCCAGATATTTCCTTTGGTGTTCAAAAGGGGCTGCGAGTTTCATAAAGCGTTGCATTTTACAGACTGATGGAAGATATGAAAGAAATGAGATGAGGTCTGAATTTTGTTATCTCACTCACTTTCCGAGACTTCAAGCTTACAAAACAGAACACGTTGTGACTCCTTCGCTAATGGAGGAGCCGCATAGAAACGCCTTTTGTAAGTCTCATGAGGACGGCTTGGTGAAGTTCCGGCAAGTCGGGAGAGTTTTGTTGCTGTGCGTCCCAGATAGAACAATGAAATTATTATTTGCAGCAGCACAGCGGAATATGTAAATATTATACACTAGATAATATAATAAGCACGATAAAACAGTTCAGTCTTAGTGTACATACACATACACACACACACACACTCACACACACTCACACACACACTCTCACATACTCACACACACGCACACACACACACTCACAGACATACACACACACACACTCACACACACGCACACACACACACACACACACACACACACACTCTCACACTCACACACACACACACTCTAACATACTCACACACACACACACACACATACTCATACACATACTCACACACACCAACACACCCTCACACACACTCTCGCACACACTCACACACACACTCACACACACTCTCACACACACACACTCTCACAATCACACACACACACTCTAACACACACACTCACACACACACACACACTATCACATACTCACACACACACACTCTCTAACACACACACTCACACACACACACACACTATCACATACTCACACACACACACACACACATACTCATACACATACTCACACACACACACACACACACATACTCACACACACAAACACACATTCACACACACACACTGGATCATGCCACTGGATCCTGACCCAGATCTGTCAAGGACCGTGGGGTGGCTGTCTGTGCACCAGTCTGTGGTGCCGACTACTCACCTCACCGTCGCAGAGCTGGCCGAGTCCAGAGCGGGTGGAGCTGTGGTGGACGCTGCTGTGGCCCGACCCCCGGAGATTCGGTGGCTGCAACTGCGGGTTTGGCGGACGGTGACACCGGGAGCCCGCGGGTCCCTGGAGGGAGACCGCTTTTCGGGGCTTCCGCAACGGCGACTTCTCCCGCCCGAGTTGCGGGGTTGAAGAGCTCCTGGAGCGGGGCCTAACAGCATCGCCCCGCGCGGCTTGGAATGGCCGCGGGACTGCGAGCGCACGCCGGGGGCTCTAACACCAAGAACCCGGTGTGCGACCTTGCATCACCCGGCGTGGCTTTAATGGCCACGGGACAATTCGCCATCGCCCGCCGGGGGCTTTGACTTTGACTTTGACTCTGACATCGGGGGGAGAGTGCAGTGGAGAGATAAGTTTTTTTGGCCTTCCATCACAGCAATGTGATGGATGTTTATGTAAATTATGTTGTGTCTTGGGTCTATTTGTTTGTAATGTATGGCTGCAGAAACGACATTTCGTTTGGACCTCAAGGGGTCCAAATGACAATAAATTGAATTGTATTGTATTGTATTGTATTGTAGTCTCCCCACCCCCACGTTAAACAAAGTCACGCACAGGCGTTCTCCATATAGGGAATAGCACCCTGGAGACACCCATGGTTAGCCATGATCGAAGGGGGCCTAAGATATATGTATATATATATATGCACACATACATACAGAATAATAATATTACACAAACAATACCTGGGTGTGCTTGTACATCAGTTACTGAGAGGAAGCATGCAGGTACAGCAGGCAGTGAAGAAAGCTAATGGCCTTCATTGCGAGAGGATTTGAGTTTAGGAACAAGGAGGTCCCTCTACATTAGGGATTGGACACGCTAGAGGCAGGAAACATGGTCCCGATGTTGGGGGAGTCCAGAACCAGGGGTCACAGTTTAAGAATAAGGGGTAGGCCATTTAGGACTGAAATGAGGAAAAACTTTTTCACCCAGAGTTGTGAATCTGTGGAATTCTCTGCCACAGAAGGCAGTGGAGGCCAATTCACTGGATGTATTCAGGAGAGAGTTAGATACAGCTCTTAGGGCTAACGGAATCAAGAGATATGGGGAAAAAGCAAGAACGGGGCATTGATTCTGCATGATTAGCCATGATCATATCGAATGGCGGTGCTGGCTCGAAGGGCTGAATGACCTACTCCTGCACCTATTTTCTTTGCTTCTATGTTTCTAAAAGTGATATAATGACAACAATAGTCTGTGTAGTTCAGAGTTTAATGGAGGTTGTAGCATTGTTGCAGATCACCGCTTAGCTGGCAGTTTGTGCCAATCATAAGAGAGACTTTTGACTCGAAGGTTTTAATGAGCTCCGGTAATGCGATGTCAAAATGTCAAACCCTATCTCGCTGGTTGCTTCTCACAGTCTTGTGCCTTACCAATTCAATGCGATTATTATCAGGAACATTGCTAGGTAATGTAAATTATATTAGTCAGTATGGTTTAGAGATACAGCTCAGAAACAGGCCATCCAGCATACCGAGCGATCCCCGCACACTAACACTATCTTCCACACATGAGGGGCAATTTACAATTTTACCCAAGCCAATTAACCTACAAAACTGTACGTCTTTGGAGTGTGGGAGGAAACCGAAGATCTCGTGGAAAACCCACGCAGGGAGAACATACAGACAGCACCCGTATTCAGGATCGAACCCAGGTCTCTGGCGCTGTAAGGCAGCAACTCTACCATTGTGCCACTCTGCCGCTCAGACTGTATACTGGAGTTAAAGGCTGCTGACTGGAGGGCTCGAGCTATCGGGAGAGGTTAGGGTTCGGCACGGTGGCCTACTCCCTACTCCGATGGATCTTCTGCAGGTATCGCACCTGCCCAGTTTCGTGGAGAATACTTCACCCACGGGCTGGTGTGCAAGGCCCCATTGGACGCCAAACATCCTCTACACCACCTCGCCCAGGACTCACAGCAACTGGGACCTCAACGCCTGTCATCGCGTCGCCCCTTCTCCCGTCACGCAGAGACCCTCTGTGGCTCCGGCTTCGACACACGAGGAGCACGTAAAACCAGCTGGGAACGGGCTTCGCGATCTCCGCACTTCACTGTTGCACCGAACACCACAGCCCCACCCAGCTCAGAACTGCCCCGCAAAGGGTGGGCCGCCCTGAACCGACTCCGTACAGGGTTCGGCCGGTTCAATGCCAACATGCATCGCTGGGGGCTGCGTTCATCAGCAGCCTGTGTGTGTGGAGCAGACCAGCCAACAGCGCTGCACATCACAAGCGCTGCCCTCCGCCCCCCCCTGGTGGAGGGGTAGACCTCACAGCCCTCGACAACAGCACATTGAACTGGCTACAACGTCTGGTGGCGAGGCGGCAGAGTTGCCGCCTCACAGCGCCAGGGTCCCTGGTTCGATCCCGACTACGGGGGCTGTCCGTATGTATGGAAAATGTGGGAGGAAAGCGGAGCATCCGGGGAAAATCCCACGCAGGTCACGGGGAGAGCGTGCAAACTCTGTACAGTCAGCACACGTGGTCATAAGGGTATTCAGTCTCTGGATTTAGATGGCACTGGCATGTCTTTGAAATGAATGGCTTGTTGGGTCACTCCAGAGAATTGTTAAAAGTCAACAAAGAAAGTCTGCAGTCTCACAGTGACCAAGAAAAGCAATTCTCTTCCCTAAAATATGCCAGATGGAGGCTTAAAATCAATCTGTTATTGCATGGTTACTGGCAGTAATATATTCATTCCAGAATTTAATTAATCAATGAATTGATTGGGTTAATTAATTTCCTCAGTGGCGGTGCTGGGATTTGAATTCATGTCTCTGAATCTTTCGTTCAGCCCTCAGTGTAGCTGGTCCAGTCCCGAAACGTCACCCATTCCTTCTCTCCAGGGATCCATGCACCTGTGTAAATGTTTCTTAAACGTTGTAATATTCTCCCTCACCCGCTCGTTAACGGTGTTCTCACTCACGCGGCTGCCTCTGCGACACCACCACCGCGACCACCACAAACCTACCCACGTTCTCCAGAGTTCCTGCCTGACCCATTGAGTTACTCCAGCAATTTGTGTCTATCTTTGGTGTGAACCAGCCAGCACCTGCAGTTCCTTCCTGCACATGCCCCCATCTACACACTAGTCCCACCCGCCAGCGTTTGGCCCATATTCCTTTCAACCTGTCCTATCCATGTACCTGTCCGAATGCTTCTTAAACATTGCAATAGCGGGGTCGAGGAAAGAGCGTTCACCTCAAGGCCCTGTTTCCACCAATCTTTCCACCACCACGCACAAGAAGCACAAGACGCGACAAGACAGACACCATTGTGTGCAGATGCCGAGACGTGTGTTCAGCTCTGGCTTCACCATCTTCACCATCTTAGCCACACGCTCATCTCCCCGCTACCTTCAGGTAGAAGGTACAGGAGCATGAAGACTGCAACATCCAGGTTCAGGAATAGCTACTTCCCCACACCCATTGAACTCAACTCAAACAAAACTCTGAACATTAATAACACATTATCTGTTTATTTGCACTTTATCTGTTTTATTTATTCATGTGTGTATATATTTATATAATGGTATATGGACACACTGATCTGTTCTGTAGTCATGCCTACTATATTCTGTTGGGCTGAAGCAAAGCAAGAACTTCATTGTCCCCACATGGCAATAAACTCTCTTGATCTTGATCTTGATCTAATCTTGTGCGTGGACCCGATCGGAAGATTGAAATATTCCCTGCCTCAGCTACCTCCTCCTGCAGTTCCTTCCTACACAAAAAGAAGACTTTGTCCACTCAGTGCATATGTGGGAAAACAATTAAAGTATCATGGAAACTGATGCACGTGTGAGTCTGAGGAAGGGTCTCGACCCGGAACGTGACCCATTCCATCTCTCCAGAGATGCTGCCTGTCCAGCTGAGTTACTCCAGCATTTTGTGTCCATCTTCGCTTTAAACCAGCATCTGCAGTTCCTTCCTACACAGGTGTTCTAAGCATGATGTTTACATGAAAATCCAAAAGAGTTATTTTATATATGCAAGCTTTCACAAAATCCAGATCTCAAACATTGTTCTGAAGAGAGTTATCTGGCCTGTTTCTCAATCTCTTTAAAGTTTAACCGAATGTGTAAAAAAAAAATCTTTCATATCCAAATGTCTAGGATCTTTCCCTTGAATTTGAGATTGCTGCAATGGTTGTCAGTCAATGGTTGGAGGTTTAGATGTGAAAGAAACATTTCCAGTAGAGAGAAGTATTTACACTCCGATGCAGGTTGAAATGTCTGAAATGAAAGTAAGTCAGAGAGTTATGGAGTGATACAGCGTGGAAACAGGCCCTTCGGCCCAACTTGCCCACACCGGCCAACATGTCCCATCTACACTAGTCCCGCCCGCCTGCATTTGGCTATTATCCCTCCAAACCCGTCCTATCCATGTACCTGTCTAAACGTTGCGATAGTCCCCGCCTCAACTACCTCCTCCGGCAGCAACTCTTCATCTTCAATCCTTTTGCCTCACACGTTCTGTCTTGATCGCTGGTCTTTGTCCAAACATCATCAACCGATCATCTATCCCACTCGCTTCAGTTCACCTGTTACCTGCCACGCTTTGTCCTTCCCCCTCCCCTCTCCCAGTTTTCTTCCCCTCTCCCCCACCCCTACAATCAGCCCGAAGAAGGGTCCCCACCTGAAATGTCACCTATCCATGACCACCCGAGGGTCCTGAAACATTGACATCCCCAACACATTGCTTCATGTTCCATCACTGGATAGATTTATTGAGCTGGTCTATTGTGGCTGTTTTTACAAATTTGATCATATATTTTCAGAAAAACAGGTCACCTTAGGTATTATTAGAAACATAGAAAATAGGTGCAGGAGTAGGCCATTCGACCCTTCGAGCCTGCACCGCCATTCAATATGATCATGGCTGATCATCCAACTCAGTATCCTGTACCTGCCTTCTCTCCATACCCCCTGATCCCTTTAGCCACAAGGGCCACATCTAACTCCCTCTTAAAAACAGCCAATGAACTGGCCTCAACTACCTTCTGTGGCACAGAATTCCACAGACTCACTACTCTCTGTGTGAAAAAAAAAAAAATTCTCATCTCGGTCCTATTGTAGAATTCAGCTACAGTACTCCAGCAGACAAGGTTCAGATACATCGGCATGGTGGCGCAGCGGTAGAGTTGCCAGAGACCCGGGATCCATCCCGACTACGGGTGCTGTCTGTACGGAGTTGGTACGATCTCCACGTGACTTGCGTGGGTTTTCTCCGGGCGCTCCGGTTTCCTCCCACGCTTCAAAGACGTCCAGATTTGTAGGCTAACTGGCTTTGGTAAAGTTGTAAATCGTCTCCAGTGCGCGTGGGCCTGTCCCACTTGCCGATTTTCTCGTCGTCTGCCGGCGTGTTATCAGTGTCGCCAAAAGATTTTGAACAGTTCAAAGTGCAGCGGCGACAAAAAAAATGTCGCGCGGGTCAATACGTCGTCACGCCGTGAATTTTTCAGTGACCTGATGCCAGCAGTTGCCGCAGAAATCGGCAAGTGGGACAGGCCCTTTAGTGTGCCGGGATCGTTGGCCGGCACGGATCAGGTGGGCCTAAAGGCCTGTTTCCACGCTGTATCTCGAAACGAAACTAAACTAAAACTAAATTGAGCTGGACTCTTTCACTGATTTTACAAATTTGATCGAGCTTTTTCGAAAGAAGAGATCGATTTAAGTTATGAAACGTCGGGACTTTACGTTTTATCACAGATCTAATTGTTGTGTCGTCACCATTTGACATTTCCACTTTGTTTTTCCAAACAGCTGCAGAATTGGAAGTAAACCCGGCATTTAAACGGAACACAGTCGTGGTGACAACAGGTTATTAACAATGAGTGGTTGAACAATAAGGTTTTATTGTGCAGAGAGAAGGAGACAACAAAACACATTGGCATTGTGAACTGCAATGTGTTCAGTGAAGAACGGCTGTTGAGAATCAACAGCAATTAATGCACTGACAAACTAAATTTGTCATCTTTTGTTCTCATAAGGGCATAAGGTCATACATGATAGGAGCAGAATTGGGCCATTCGGCCCATCAAGTTCATTCCGCCATTCACTCATGGCTGATCTATCTCTCCCTCCCAACCCCATTCACCTGCCTTCTCCCCATAATCATTGACACCTGTGCTGTCCAGAACAAGGGTTCACAGTTTAAGGATAAGGGGGAAATATTTTAGGACCGAGATGAGAAAAATAAATTCACACAGAGAATGGTGAATCTGTGGAATTCTCTGCCACAGAAAGTGGTTGAGGCCTGTTCATTGGCTATATTTAAGAGGGAGTTAGATGTGGCCCTTGTGGCTAAAGGGATCAGGGGGTATGGAGAGAAGGCAGGTACAGAATACTGAGTTGGATGATCAGCCATGATCATATTGAATGGCGGTGCAGGAATGGCCTACTCCTGCACCTATTTTCTATGTTTCTATGTTTCAATCTATCTCTGCCTTAAAAATATCTACTGACCTGGCCTCCGCAGTCTTCTCGGAAAAGAATTCCACAGATTCACCACCCTCTGACCAAAGAAATTCCTCCTCATCTCCTGAGAAAACATACGCAGGAAACGGGGAGAACGTACAAACTCCGTACAGACAAGCACCCACGGTCAGGATCGAACCCGGGTCCTCGGTGGTGTGAGGCAGCAATTCTACCGCTGCGCCACTGTGCTGCGCTAAGTTCATAAGTCATAGGAGCAGAATTAAGCCATGTATAATATAAAATAATATAAGGCAAATAAATAATAATCGGGTTAATCTGGATTCAACGTGACAGTGAGAAACTCAGTGATCTGTGCTCTTAAATGTGTTTTAAAATGCATTCACGGTATGTGGATTTGCTGCCTGGTATTGATCGCTGAACTAATTTAGAGAGCAATTAAAGAAAAATATAGAGCTGTAGTGAGTCACAGTCTTTCAGCCCACTGAGTTTGGGCCAAACATTAAACTTCAATTTTAACATCGAACAGCAGTCTGAAGAAGAGTCCCGACCCAAAACGTTACCTGTCTATGTTCTTAAGTTCAAATGTTCTTGGAGCAGAATTAGGCCATTCGGCCCATCAGGTCTCCTCCACCATTCAATCGTGGCTGATCTATCTCTCCCTCCTAACCCCATTCTCCTGCCTTCCCCCCCCCTCCATAACCCCTGACACACGTAATCAAGAATCTGTCAAAATCCGCCTTAAAAATATCCATTAACTTGGCAATGAATTCCACAGATTCACCACCCTCTGACTAAAGAAATTCCTCCTCATCTCTTTTTTTCCTGAGGCTGTGACCTCTGGCCCTAGACTCCCCCACTAGTGGAAACATCCTCTACACATCCACTCTATCCAGGCCTTTTGCTTTTGTGGGCCGTAGGACCTGTTCTTGTGTTGTACTGTTTTATATTTTACAGTATGTTCTATATTCTAAGGCTATAAATTTGTTTTTCCCAAATAAAAAGAATGAGTGATAACATAAGCTGGGAGTGCGGTCAACATGTCTGTGCCGAACATGATGCCAAGTTAAACGGATCTCCTCTGCCTGCACGTGATCCATCGTAGAGTCTGTCCTCACCTTCTCCATCATGGTCTGGTTTGGCTCAGCCACCAAGCACGACATCCGGAGGCTGCAGCGAATCGTCCGATCAGCAGAGAAGGTTATTGGCTGCAGCCTTCCCCCCATTGACGAACTGTACACTGCAAGGGCCAGGAAGCGAGCGGGCAAGATCATCTCTGACCCCTCTCACCCTGGCCACAAACTCTTTGAATCACTTCCCTCTGGAAGGCGACTCCGGACTGTCAAAGCTGCCACAAGCAGACATAAAAACAGCTTTTCCCCCCCACAAGTAGTAGCTCTACTCAAAAACCAAAAATCTGTTGCCTCCTTTAGCTCTGGTATTTTATTTAATTCACATGTTTAATCGATAATGTTTTATTATTAATGTTTAATGTTTTATGTGTCATTCCTAACTGTCACTGTATGTCATGTTGTCACTTGCGGGCGGAGCACCAAGGCAAATTCCTTGTATGTGAATACTTGGCCAATAAACTTATTCATTAATTCATGATTACAATCGAGGTGTCCACAGTGCACAGATACAGGATGTGGAGGCTTTGGACAGAGGTTAACCAGAATGCAGTAGCTCTACTCAATAACCAAAAGTCTGTAGCCTCCTTTTGCTGTGGTATTTTATTTCATTCACATGTTTAAACTATAATGTGTTATTATTAATGATTTAACGTTTTATGTTTTATTCTTAATGGTTTACTGTGTGTCGTGTTGTTACTTGCAAGCGGAGCATCAGGGCAAACTCCTTGTATGTGAACGTACTTGGCCAATAAACTTATTCATTCATTCATTTCCTGCATATCCATGTACTGAGGCAAAAGCCTCTTAAACGCCACGATCATATCGGCATCCACCACCACCCCCCTCAGCAGCCCAACCCAGGCACTCACCAACCTCGATGTAAAAAAGTTGCCCTGGACATTTGCCCTCTTCACCTTAAAGCGATGCCATCTGGCATTAGAAAGTCTTCTTTTAACTGGTCGAACTAGAGTCGTGGACAGTGTGGAAACAGGCCCTTTGGCCCAACTTGCCCACACCGACCAACCCATATCCGAATTACAATAGTCCCACCTGCCTGCATTTGGCCCATATCCCTCTAAACCTGTCCTATCCACGTACCTGTCTAATTGCTTCTTAAATGTTGCGATAGTCCCTGCCACAACTACCTCCTCCGGCAGCTCGTCCCATACACCCACGACCCTTTGTGTGAAAAAGTTACCCCTCAGATTCCTGTGAAATGTTTCCCCCTTCACCTTAAACCTGTGCCCTCTGGTTCTCGATTCCCCTACTCTGGGCAAGATTAGGAAGACTTTTTTTAGCAAGTGTGCTAGCACTGAAGCAAAATCATAATAAGCTTTTCTAGGTTTCTAACACCTTCATCACTGAGTTGTAAAATACATTATTTTGATTATCTGGTTGTCGAATTATTTTAATTCATTTTACAATATGACAGATCGCATGGACTGCTCGGTTTAAGCTTCTGCTCTCTGCTTAGACACAATCTAATCTGCTCTCTGTTTCACCCTATCTGCTTAGACAAAAATCCCTATCCCTAGCTGTGGGCGAGGTGAGAATGAGACTTGGGTGGGGGAGGGATGGGGAGAGAGAGAGAGAGAGGGAGCACAGAGGTTACTTGAAGTTAGAGAAATCCATATTCATACCACTGGGGTGTAATCTGCACAAGCAAAATATGAGATGCTGTTCCCCCAAACTAAACTAAACGCCTTAAAAGCAACTTGTGTGCACCAAGCTCATATAGCTAAGGGTTAAATCACCAGACCTGTGAACAGAAAGGTACGGATAATGATAATCTGGAGAAATGAGTTCAATTTTCGCCACATCAGAATTGAATCAAATGACTAATTAATTTCTGGAATTTCCAAAGTAATATTATTAACGATGAAACTACTCAACTGGGGCAATAGTACTTCTGCATGTCTATTTATAGTTTATATAGACTCCGATATCCTTCAAGAAGCAAATCTACTGGGCAAATATGGCTTCAAACCCACTGCAAAGGGACACCAGACGGCCCACTAGATTTGTGGCGCTTGTTGGCTTGAAGCTTCAGTTGTTATTTTTTAATGTATTTTTTTGTTTTTTTTATCAAAAAATGTATTCAATTATTAAAACATAATATTTACACTACAATAAAACAAGCCAGAACCCACCACCATAATACAATACAAACATATATCCATATTATACAACTATGATACAATCCTTATTGAGGATACATTCAACACCCTGCGGAGCCCAGCGGTCCCGGAACTCCCTCAGGGCGCCCGTGGACAGCGCATATTCCCTTTCTAACCGCACCCGGGCACGGACGTAACCCCAGGAAAGGGGCAGGCAGCCGGGAAGCTTCAGTTGCTGATACACAGGACCCAGGATTGTCAATGAAGGCTTCTCAAACCCAGTGGACCGACCGGATGTTTTGTTTTATACAGTTAACTCCATTTTGTAAATTTCTGCTGTAAAGAGATTTTTTCTGCGGTTTATCTTTCATTTTGTTAATAAAGGCAATTAAAAGTTTTAAAACAAAAAGGGACACCAGGGCATAAATCAATGTTTGGAGGCACAAGGAACTGCAGGTGCTGGTTTACAAAAAAAAAGACACAATCTGCTGGACTAACTCATAAGGTCATAAGTGATAGGAGCAGAATTCGGCCATTTGGCCCACTATGTCTACTCTGTCATTCTATCATGGCTGATCTATCTCTCCCTCCTAACCCCATTCTCCCACATTCTCCCCATGACTTCTGACATCTGTACTAATCAAGAATCTATCTACCTCTGCCTTAAAATAACCACTGACTTAGCCTCCACAGTCTTCTGTGTCAAAGAATTCCACAGATTCACCAACCTCTGACAAAATAAATTTCTCCTCATCACTTTCCTAAAAGAACGTCATTTAATTCTGAGGCTGTGACCTCTCGTCCTAGACTCTCCCACTAGTGGAAACATCCTCTCCACATCCACTCTATCCAGGGCCTTTCACTATTCTGTATGTTTCAATGTGCCCCCCCCCCCCCCATCATTCTTCTAAACTCCAGCGAGTACAGGCGCTGTGCCGACAAACGCTCATCATAAGTTAACCTACTCATTCCTGGGATCATTCTTGTAAACCTCCTCTGGACCCTCTCCAGAGCCGACACATCCTTCCTCAGATATAGTGCCCAGAATTGCTCACAATATTCCAAATGCGGCCTGACCAGCGCCTTATAGAGCCTCAGCATTACATCCCTGGTTTTGTACACAAGCCCTCGCGAAATAAATGCTAGCATTGAGTTTGCTTCCTTTACTACCGATTCGACTTCCATTCAAGGACCCAAGCAGTCGTTCCAGGTGCGACAGAGGTTCACCTGCATCTTCTCCAACCTCATCTATTGCATCCGCTGCTCTAGATGTCAGCTGATCCACATTGGTGAGACCAAGCGTAGGCATGGCGATCGTTTCGCCGAACACCTCCGCTCGGTCCGCGTTTAACCAACCTGATCTCCCGGTGGCTCAGCACTTCAACTCCCCCTCCCATTCCAAATCCGACCTCTCTGTCCTGGGCCTCCTCCATGGCCAGAGTGAGCACCACCGGCAATTGGAGGAACAGCACCTCATATTCCGCTTGGGCAGTCTGCACCCTAGTGGCATAAACATTGAATTCTCCAATATCCAGTAGCCCTTGCTGTCTCCTCCCCTTCTCAGCTCTCCCTCAGCCCTCGGGCTCCTCCTCTTCCTTTTACCTTTCTTCTCCCCCCCCCCCCCACCCACACTACATCAGTCTGAAGAAGGGTTTTGGCCCGAAACGTTGCCTATTTCCTTCGCTCCATAGACGCTGCTGCACCCGCTGAGTTTCTCCAGCACTTTTGTCTACCTTTGATTTTCCAGCATCTGCAGTTCCTTCTTAATCGACTTGCAGGTTAACTTTTTGGGAATCCTGCACCAGCACCCCAAGTGGTGATTCAGCGTGTCAGGTAGGATCTCTGGAGAACATGGATAGGTGACGTTTCTGGTCGGGACCCTTGTACAGATTAGGAAGGTCAAACTGGTCCTCTGATCCAGTCTGATGGACAGAGGCAAACCAGAAGGAGCTTCTTCTTCTTGCCTATGGTGTGCACAGCCTAAAGTTGTAGGACAACTTGTTCTACTTGAACCAGAAGGATTATTATGGCATTCACACTTCTGTTTGTCTCTCTCCAGCCTTTCCACTATATGTATAATTATAAATATTCATACTGCTCTTTTTTAAGAAGAGGACCATGTGTGCTTCTTTTAAAACCTGCAATTAATCTAGAAAAAATAAATATGTTTCTTTTGTGTTTCTTCTGATGATTGGGCACATTGTTCCAAATTGCTTTGAAGATCTAAACTGATTAAGAAGCAATAGAGGAAAAAACATTTTTTTTTTTAACTCCGTATTCTAATCCATCTGCTCAGGTCTTATACCCCTGTTATATACGGCGAGATTTTGTAAATAAGGCTTGCTGACATATCCAACCCATCTTCATTATTTTTACGCATCACCCCTTAGAGTTTTCACGGCCAAACAGCCAGGCAAATGATGACTGAATACGTACAAATGAGTCTTGCAAACAGAAACTTAGCAATTACTGTAGTCATCGCAATTCTAAATGCAACAAGATTTATTGAAGGCTAGATCTGCGTTCCCTTGCAACGGAGAAAATATACAAGGCAAGGATCCAGCTATTTAATAAAAGATTGCAGCACCTTGACTATAATAGTTAATATTCAAATTTTGTATTTTACACAGTGCGAAGAGAAGACCAAGAATGAAAAAATTGGACAGTCGGAGAAATGCAATAACCATTTTCAATATTGAGGCTGTCATTCTTGGCGAAATTAAATCCCCTGCTTAGAAAAGCTTCCAGAGAAGGCTCATTGCCAAGGTATCAGCTCCACACAACATCCAAGTACCGATGGATTACGGTTGTCTATCATATTAAGTCCTGACGCGACATGCCCTCACGTGAAGCTTTTGTGGTGTCGAGCTGGAGGGGGCGCAGAGAAGAGTCACGAGGATGTTGCCAGGGCTAGAGGGGAAAGTGAGTAGGCTGGGTCTCTATCCCCTAGAGCGCAGGAGGAATGTGGGGTGGTCTTATAGAGGTGTACAAAATTATGAGAGGAATAGATCGGGTAGATGCACAGAGTCTCTTGCCCAGAGTAGGGGCATCAAGAACCAGAGGACATAGGTTTAAGGCGGGGGGGGGGGGGGACGATTTAATAGGAACCTGAGGGGTAACTTTCTCACACTAAGGGTGGTGGGTTGTATGGAACAAGCTGCCAGAGGAGGTAGTTGAGGCAGGAGACTATCCCAACGCTCAAGAACCCGGGTCTCCGTGGCGCTGTGAGGCAGCAACTCTACCGCTGCGCCACCGTGCCGCCCCAACCTGCGCGGAACGAGTGCGCCGTTAGCCGATAAATCGTGTGTGCAAGGAAGAAGACAGATTTAGCTCGTCGTACTAATAGTCTCATGAGAGCAGATTATATCCTTCACCCTCCTTTGACTGATCGCAGCTGCTAGTACACCAATTACCCCCACAAACCAAAAGTAAAACCCACAAAGAGAAAAATTGATCAAAGTTTCTGCATAAGAAAAGAAACAGCCACGAATGGAAATCAGAGCAGTTAAATGAAAATAAATAGATGGTTAGATGGAGGGTAAAATGAGGAAGAATTCCATTCCTTCATTCGAAATGCAAAGGAACGGCACATTCCATATTTTATAATTTCTTATTCTAATTAAGAGCCTTGAAGCGTTACACACAGTGAACTATGGTTTTTTAAATGCTATTTTTAGTTCAGAGGTACATTGAGGCAACAGGCCCTTCGGCCCACCGATTCCTCGCCGACCAGCGATCCACCAGCACCGTCCGACACACACTCGGGACAATTTTCTACATTTTTACCAAGCCAAGTAACCTACAAACCTGTACGTCTTTGGAATGTGGGAGGAAACCCGAGATCCCGGAGAAAACCCACGCAGGTCACGGGGAGAACGTACAAACTCCGTACAGACAGCGCCCGTAGTCGGGATCGAACCCGGGTATCTGGCGCTGTGAGGCTGCAGCTCTACCGCTGCGCCACCGTGCCGCCCCTTATTCTCCAGGTAAGTACAGCTTCCCACAAATCTTTCCATTGATCGGGATTGAGGTTAGGTGAGCAGAACATTGGAACACATCCTTGATTTTTGAACAATGCCCTGTCATAGAGTCATAGAGAGATACAGCATGGAAACAGGCCCTTCGGCTCAACTTGCCCACACCGCCCAACATGTCCCATCTCCACTAGTCCCACCTGCCTTTGTTTGGCCCATATCAGTCCAAACCTGTCCTATCCATGTACCTGTCTAATTGTTTCTTAAACATTGCAATAGTCCCTGCATCAACTACAATAGACAATAGGCAATAGATGCAGGAGTAGGCCATTCGGCCCTTCAAGTTCAAGTTCAAGTTCAAGTGAGTTTATTGTCATGATTCCCTGTATAGGACAATGAAATTCTTGCTTTGCTTAAGCACACAGAAAATAGTAGGCATTTACTACAAAACAGATAAATGTGTCCATATACCATGATATAAATATATACACACAAGAATAAATAAACTGGTAGTGCAAATAACAGAAAGTGGTTGCTAATAATCAGAGTTTTGTCCGAGCCAGGTTTAATAGCCTGATGGCTGAGGGGAAGTAGCTATTCCTGAACCTGGTTGTTGCAGTCTTCAGGCTCCTGTACCTTCTACCTGAAGGTAGCAGGGAGATGAGTGTGTGGCCAGGATGGTGTGGGTCTTTGATGATACTGCCAGCCTTTTTGAGGCAGCGACTGCGATAAATTCGAGCCAGCACCGCCATTCAATGTGATCATGGCTGATCATCAACAATCAATACCCCGTTCCTGCCTTCTCCCCATATCGTCTGAAACCGCTATCTTCAAGAGCCCTATCTAGCTCTCTCTTGAAAGTATCCAGAGAACCGGCCTCCACCGCCCTCTGAGGCAGAGAATTCCACAGACCACTACCTCCTCTGGCAGCTCGTTCCATACACCCGCCACTCTTTCTGTGAAAAAGTTACCACTCAGGTTCCTATTTGTATCTTTCCCCCCTCACCTTAAACCTATGTCCTCTGGTTCTCGATTCCCCTACTCTGGGCAAGGGACTCTGTACATCTGCCCGATCTATTCCTCTCATGATTTTGTACACCTTTATAAGATCACCCCTCATCCCGCTGTGCTCCAAGGATTAGATCCCCAGCCTACTCAACCTCTCCCTGTAGCTCACACACTCGAGTGCTAGCAACATCCTCGTAAATCTTCTCTGCACCTTTTCCAGCTTGACAACATCTTTCCTACAACATGATGCCCAGAACTGAATGCAATAAACATTAAATGTGGCCTCGTCAACATCTTACACTACCTCCCAATAAATTTTCATAGAGGTTCTAAAACAGCAGTGTATGCATCAGTCCAAACATTTTGAGTGGATGTTCGATTTAAACCAGCATCTGCAGTGCTTTCCTACACATTTAGTTTAGTTTAAGATAGACACAAAATGCTGGAGTAACTCAGCGAGTCAGGCAGCATCTCTGGAGAGAAGGAATGGCTGATGTTTCGGGTCGAGACCCTTCTTCAGACTTAGTTTAGTTTAGATTTGTTTAGAGATACAGCGTGGAAACAGGCCTTTGGACCACCGAATCTGCACCGACCAGCGATCCCTGTACATTAACACTAACCTACACACACTAGGGACATTTTTTTTAACATTTGTACCAAGCCAATTAACCTACAAACCTGCACGTCTTTGGAGTGTGGGAGGAAACCGAAAATCCCGGAGAAAATCCACACAAGTCACGTGGAGAACGTGCAAACTCCGTACAGACAGCACACAGGATCGAACCCGGGTCTCTGGCGCTGTGCGGCAGCAACCCTACCGCTGAGCCACCGTGCCGTGCTTAGTTCTCGATTCACCTACTCTGGGCAAAAGACTCTGAGCGCCTGCCCGAAGATAGACAGAACAATCTGGAGTAACTCAGCAAGACAGGCTGCATCTCGACCCGAAACGTCACCCAATCCTTCTGTCCAGAGATGCTGCCTGACCCGCTGAGTTATTCCAGGCTTTTGTGTCTATCTCCAGTTTAAACCAGCATCTGCATAGAAACATAGAAACATAGAAAAATAGGTGCAAGGAGTAGGCCATTTGAGCCTGCACTGCCATTCAATATAATCATGGCTGATCATCCAACTCAGTATCCTGTACCTGCCTTCTCTCCATACCCCCTGATCCCTTTAGCCACAAGGGCCACATCTAACTCCCTCTTAAATATAGCCAATGAACTGTGGCCTCAACTACCTTCTGTGGCAGAGAATTCCAGAGATTCACCACTCTCTGTGTGAAAAATGTTTTTCTCATCTCGGTCCTAAAATATTTCCCCCTTATCCTTAAACTGTGACCCCTTGTTCTGGACTTCCCCAACATCAGGAACAATCTTCCCGCATCTAGCCTGTCCAACCCCTTAAGAATTTTGTAAGTTTCTATAAGAACCCCCCTCCTCGATCTTCTAAATTCTAGCGAGTACAAGCCGAGTCTATCCAGTCTTTCTTCATATGAAAGTCCTGACATCCCAGGAATCAGTCTGGTGAACCTTCTCTGTACTCCCTCTATGGCAAGAATGTCTTTCCTCAGTTTAGGGGATTCCTCAGATTTCCTCAGTGCAGTTCCTTCCTACACTGTCCGTCGACTCGATCTATTCCTCTCATGATCTTATACACCTCTATAAGATCGCCCCTCATCCTCCGACAGCAATGTGACACAGGAGGCGGATCGAGACTGCTGCGCGTCCCTCATAAATGCAACATTATCATTGCATTTAACTTCCCCGTCATCCACACTGATTCATGGACTTTAAAAAAAAAACACAATTAAAATCAAGATGAACAAAATTGGCTCTTACTAAATCAGCTTAAAAATGGACAGAAGAGGTATACTCCAGGGCATAGGGTTAAGAAGGAAAGTGTTTTAAGAGGGACCTCAGGGGCCTGTTTCTGTGCTGTATCTCTAAACTAAACTGAACTACTTAGTCAGGATGGTCATAGTGGGCCGAAGGGCCTGCTTCCATGCTGTATCTCTAAACTAAACTAAACTAAGCTACTTAGTCAGGATGGTCAAAGTGGGCCGAAGGGCCTGTTTCCACGCTGTATCTCTAAACTAAACTAAACTAAACTAAACTACTTAGTCAGGATGGTCAAGGCAGGCCGAAGGGCCTGTTTCCATGCTGTATCTCTAAACTAAACTAAACTAAACTAAACTATTTAGTCAGGATGGTCATGGCGGGCCGAAGGGCCTGTTTCCATGCTGAATAGCTCTCTGACTCTCTGACTCCAATGCCTCTTGGAAATTGTCCCACTTACGTTTTACTCTGGGGCAGGTCAGTTTTTAACGGTGCAGCATTGGAGTTAGCTGCTCTAGAAGGTCGAATGTCTCTGGCCAAGTGAGGAATGAGATGAGAAATGAAAACGGAATCACCTCTGGTGAATTACTCACCTTGTTATTGGGCCAACTGTACAAACCAATACATCCTAGCCGCCAGGCAAAGGCCCAGGGCAACAGTCTCCTTAAGAAAATTACTGCAGGTGCCAAAGGTTTGAAATTAATCTGAAACATAAACTCTCTTCCTGTCACCTTGGTCCACCAAGTAATTCCAGCATTTTTGGTTCGTTTTTCTGTCTTGCTTTCCTCTTGAGTGCTGCAGAGTTGTTAAATCAATTCTCAAGTTTTGGACCTAATATTGTTGATCAGAGTCCATGAAAGGGTTCAACTGCACTCCACTCTGGTTCTTGAAGAGTGTGGCGCTACTCAATGCATCGTCTCTGTGTCATTTATAACTTCATAAGTTCATAAATGATAGGAGCCAGAATGAGGCCGTTTGGCCCATCGAGTCTACTCCGCCATTCAATCACGGCTGATCTATCTCTCCCTCTCAACCCCATTCTCCTGCCTTCAGTTGCCCTTCACAGTTTGTAGAGTTAGTACCAGAAAGTTCATTGTTGACTAGATTTCATCCTTGATGGGAGATGTAATTGTCGATGTTTCATCTATGTATGGTCTTCCCATGGGACATTCATACATCTTCCACTGGTGGGAGAGTCTAGGACCAGAGGTCACAGCCTTAGAATTAAAGGACGTTCCTTTAGAAAGGAGATGAGGAGTAATTTCTTTAGTCAGAGGGTGGTGAATCTGTGGAATTCATTGCCACTGACAGCTGTGGAGGCCAAGTCAGTGGATATTTTTAAGGCAGAGATTGACAGATTCTTGATTAGTAGCCCGGGGTTATGGGGAGAAGGCAGGAGAATGGAGTTGAGAGGGAAAGATAGATCATCCATGATTGAATGACGGATTAGACTTGATGGGCCGAATGGCGTAATTCAGCTCCTATCACACATGAACTTCTTAATACATCAGTGAAGGTAGCCGGTTCGAATCCCGCTTGGAGTGCATACTGTCGTTGTGTCCTTGGGCAAGACACTTCACAAGAAGGGTTTCGGCCCGAAACGTTGCCTAATTCCCTCGCTCCATAGATGCTGCTGCACCCGCTGAGTTTCTCCAGCATTTTTGTCTAACTTCTTAGTACAGTTTAGTTTATTGTCACGTGTACCGAGGTACAGTGAAAAGCTTTTGATGTGTTCTATCCAGTCAGCGTCAAGACAAGACATGATTACAATGGAGCCAATAGATAATAGGTGCAGGAGTAGGCCGTTCGGCCCTTCGAGTCAGCACCGCCATTCATAGAAACATAGAAACATAGAAAATAGGTGCAGGAGTAGGCCATTCGGCCCTTCGAGCCTGCACCGCCATTCAATATGATCATGGCTGATCATCCAACTCAGTATCCTGTACCTGCCTTCTCTCCATACCCCCTGATCCCTTTAGCCACAAGGGCCACATCTAACTCCCTCTTAAATATAGCCAATGAATTGGCCTCAACTACCTTCTGCGGCAGAGAATTCCACAGATTCACCACTCTCTGTGTGAAAAAAGTTTTCCTCATCTCGGTCCTAAAAGATTTCCCCCTTATCCTTAAACTGTGAACCCTTGTTCTGGATTCAATGTGATCATGGCTGATCATCTCCAATCAGTACCCAGTTCCTGCCTTCTCCCCATATCCCCTGACTCCGCTATCTTTAAGAGCCCTATCTAACTCTCTCTTGAAAGTATCCAGAGAACCGCCCTCTGAGGACGTTTTCCTATCTATAATGCCTCTAGAATACCCCGAATTGCTTGCAATATCGCAGTAACATCCACTCTAATTTATTACTGTGCTGATGAGAAACATAATTACCCACAGCAAATCCAAAATATTTTGACATTTTAATTGACTTATTCCATCACACAGTCTGATTGGTAACATCAGCTGCAGTTAATTTGAATGGAATCAATGGGAACCAGAACAGAAGAAATGTTTCATGTTTGCAGCCCAAAGACTTTATGGTTAGAATTATATTTTTATGGACTGGAAAACAATTATGGCCTGTTATGTTTTGAATGGTGTTTTCCAAAATGTGACTAAGCTAATTGTGATTTTTGTTATTGGAAGTATATAAAAGAACAGTTTTTGGAACATTTCCACCATTTTAAGGACAACTTGTACGGCAGTTTTTAGTTCAGTCCAGAGATACAGGGCGGAAACAGGCCCTTCGGCCCACCGAGTCCGTGCCGACCGGCGATCCCCGCACATTAGAACATACCTAGGGACGACGGATGGCACAATGGGCTAAGTGTTCGGCTGGCAACCGGAAGGTAGCCGGTTCGAATCCCGCTTGGAGTGCATACTGTCGTTGTGTCCTTGGGCAAGACACTTCACCCACCTTTGCCTGTGTGTGAATGTGTGTGAATGTGTGTGAGTGACTGGTGGTGGTCGGAGGGGCCGTAGGCGCAGATTGGCAGCCACGCTTCCGTCAGTCTGCCCCAGGGCAGCTGTGGCTACAGAAGTAGCTTACCACCCCCGAGTGTGACTGAGGAGTGAATGAATAATGCGATCTAAAGCGCCTTGAGTATTAGAAAGGCGCTATATAAATCCAATCCATTATTATTATTATACCTACACACACTCAGGGCAATATTACATTTGTACCAAGCCAATTAACTTACAAGAATAAGGGGTAAGCCATTTAGAACGGAGACGAGGAACCACTTTTTCACACAGAGAGCTGTGAGCGTGGAATTCTTTGCCTGAGAGGGCGGTGGAGGCCGGATCTCTGGATACTTTCAAGAGTGCGCTAGATAGGGCTGTTAAAGATAGTGGTGTCAGGGGATATGGGGAGAAGGCAGGAACGGGGTACTGATTGGGGATGATCAGCCATGATCACATTGAATGGCGGTGCTGGCTCGAAGGGCCGAATGGCCTACTCCTGCACCTATTATCTGTTGTCTATAAACCTGAATGTCAAGGACCGTGGGGTGGCTGTCTGTGCACCAGTCTCCCCACGTTAAACAAAGTCACGCATATAGGGAATAGCACCCTGGAGACACCCATAGTCAGCCATGACTGAAGGGGGCCTAAGAAATATTAGGCCTGAGTCTATCTGTAGCTGAGAGTGGAGATAACTTCACAGTGCACTTCTGCTCTCTGCAGGCGTGACGACGTGGAATTTACAAACTTAATCTAGGTAAAGGGCCTGTCCCACTGTACGAGTTAATTCAAGAGTTCTCCCGAGTTCTCCCCTGATTCGAGCTCGTGTAATGTACGTAGCGGGTACGTGGGAGCTCGTGGATGTCACGTAGCGGCTCGTACGAGTAACGGTAGGTACGCGGGAAATCCGGTAAACTCGTGACGTGTTTTCAACACCGTGAAAAATGTCCACAAGTAAAAAAATACTCGTGATGAAGAAAATTGTTACTTTTTACTCGTACGAGCCCCTACGTACATTACACGAGCTCGAATCAGGGGAGAACTCGGGAGAACTCTTCAATTACCTCGTACAGTGGGACAGGCCCTTAAACATACAAATTGAAGAGTGTTATCCATTGTAGGAAGGAACCGCAGACGCTGCTGTAAACAGATTATAGACAAAGAATGCTGAAGTTACTCGGCGGGACAGGCAGCGTCTCTGGAGAGAAGGAATGGGTGACGTTTTGGGTCGAGACCCTTCTTCATCCATTGCCGGGAGTCTGTTCTTACATCCCTTTAGGTAGAGTCATAGAGTCACGCAGCACGGAAAGAGGCCCCTTCAGCCCATCTTGCCCATGCCCACCAACATGCCCCATCTACACTAGTCCCACCTACCTGCATTTGGCCCCTCGTCCTTCTAAACCTTTCCTATCCATGTTGTTATTGTACCTGCCTCAACCACCTCCTCGGGCTGCTCGTTCCTTGTCCCCACCTCCCTCTGAGAGAAAAAGTTGTCACTCTAGTTCCCATTAAATCTTCTACCCATTCCTCCGTCATCTTCTTATCAGCAGGGAGAAGGCAGGAGAATGGGGTTGAGAGGGAAAGATAGATCAGCCATGATTGAATGGCGGAGTCGACACTTCAGACTTTACAGATACAGCATGGAAACAGGCCATTCGGCCCACCAAGTCCGTGCCGACCATCGATCGTCCCGTGCATTAGCACTAACCTGCACACAAGGGATAACATACCTACATTTTACCGATGCCAATTAGCCCATAAACTTGTACATCTTTGGAGCGTGGGAGGAAACCGAAGAACACGGAGAAAACCCACGCAGGTCACGGGGAGAACGTGCAAACTCCGTACAGACAGCCCCCGTGGTCAGGATCAGGCGCTGCAGGGCAGCAACTCCACCGTTGTGCCACCGTGCCACCCACAAAGGGTGGGGTGGGTGTACGGAACGAGCGGCCGGAGGAGGTAGTTGAGGCTGGGACTATCGCAACGTTTAAGAAACGGTTAGACAGCTACATGGATCGGACGGGTTTGGAGGGATATGGGGCAAAGTCAGGCAGGTGAGACTAGTGTAGGTAGGACATGTTGGTCGGTGTGGGCAGGTTCAAGTCAACTTTATTTGTCACATACACATACAAGATGTACAGTGAAATGAAAGTGGCAATGTCTGCGGGATTGTGCAAAAACACAGAACAGAAACCAGTATTTACATTGAGAACAAAGACACAACAGTAAATGAGTCCCTGGTGAGATCAGAGGTTACATTCCCGACGGCCGGTGGGAAGAAACTCCGTCTCAGCCTCTCTGTTTTCGCAGCATGACAGCGGAGGCGCTTGCTTGACCGTAGCGGCTGGAACAGTCCGTTGCTGGGGGGGTAGGGGTCCCCCATAATGTTGCTAGCTCTGGATCTGCACCTCCTGGTGTATAGGTCCTGCAGGGGGGCGAGTGTAGTTCCCATGGTGCGTTCGGCCGAACGCACTACTCTCTGCAGAGCCTTCATAGAAACATAGAAAATAGGTGCAGGAGGAGGCCATTTGGCCCTTCGATCCAGCACCGCCATTCATTGTGATCATGGCTGATCGTCCCCAATCAATAACCCGTGCCTGCCTTCTCCCCATATCCCCCGATTCCACTAGCCCCTAGAGCTCTATCTAACTCTCTCTTAAATCCATCCAGCAACTTGGCCTCCACTGCCCTCTGTGGCAGGGAATTCTACAAGTTCCACAAATCCTGTCCTGGGCAGAGCTGTTGCCAAACCAGATCGAGATGTTTCCGGACAGGATGCTTTCTACAGTTGGGCCGAAGGGCCTGTTTCCACGCTGTGAGACTCTGTGGCGATGACTTGCGCTGAATTCTGAAGCTACAGGGAGAAGAATGACAAGGAAGGAACACATTCCATCTGCTAATTATATGCGGACTAAATCAGGCTCCTTGTTTCTGTGTGTGATTGAACAGCATTGCAATTACATTGGAGAGATGGCACTCAGTGTACGAGTCTTGTGGCACATTGCTAGTTGATATAATGCGCAGAGATGGCAAAACGCCCCAACAATAATTCTTAAGGTGGAATCATTAAAAAACATACGTTTCCATTTCCATTCTAAAGTGATTTTTTTAAACAAAGCGCGATCCGATTCCCTGTAATTAAGTTAAAGAACCTCGGATTAGAGTTGCTACTCGGGAAAAACAAAGTTGTCAACACCAGCTAGGTTTGACTACTAATTACGTCCCATATTGATGTACCAAACAAGCTATTCAATCATCATTGCAAGCTGGAAGGTCCACAGAAGAAGATTTACAAGGATGTCGCCAGGACGCGAGTTGCCTGAGCTGCAGGGAGAGGATGAGCAGGCTGGGACTCTATTCCTTGGAGCGCAGGAGGATGAGGAGTTCTTGACTAGTATAGGTGTCAGAGGTTAGGGGGAGAGGGCAGGGGAATGGGGTTAGAAGGGAGAGATACTGTATATCAGGCATGATTGAATGGCGGAGTAGACTTGATAGCCCCTCCTATTCCTTATGACCTCAGAGGGCGATGGAGGCAGGTTCTCTGGATGCTTTCAAGAGAGAGCTAGATAGGGCTCTTAAAAATAGCGGAGTCAGGGGATATGGGGAGAGGGCAGGAACGGGGTACTGATTGTGGATGATCAGCCATGATCACATTGAATGGCGGTGCTGGCTCAAAGGGCCGAATGGTCTACTCCTGCACCTATTGACTATTGTCTGTTGACCTTATGAGGGCTGATCTTTACAAAGGTGTACAAAACATGAGAGGAATAGATTGGTAGATGCACAGTCTCTTGCCCATAGTAGGTGAAAGAGCAAAGAGGTCCTTCTGCAGTTGTACAGGGCCCTAGTGAGACCACACCTGGAGAATTGTGTGCAGTTTCGATCCCCTAATTTGAGAAAGGACATTCTTGCCATTGAGGGAGTGCAGCGTAGGTTTACAAGGTTAATTCCCGGGATGGCGGGACTGTCATGGGCAAGAGAATGGAGCGGCTGGGCTTGTACACTCTGGAGTTTAGAAGGATGAGAGGGTTCTATTCAATCTTTCGCACCTTCACCTTAAACCCATGTCCTCTGGTCCTCGATTCACAATAGACAATAGACAATAGACAATAGGTGCAGGAGTAGGCCATTTGGACCTTCGAGCCAGCACCGCCATTCAATGTGATCATGGCTGATCATCCCCAATCAGTACCCCGTTCCTGCCTTCTCCCCATATCCCCTGACTCCGCTATTTTTAAGAGCCCTATCTATCTCTCTCATGAAAGCATCCAGAGAACCGGCCTCCACTGCCCTCTGAGGCAGAGAATTCCACAGACTCACCACTCCTTTGTCTTCAGAGATGCTGCCTGGCCCACTGAGTAACTCCAGCAACTCTGTGCCCGTCCACAATTGAAAGCTTGTGTCACAGAAATGTGCAAAACCAGATACAGATGGGTTGAGAGTGTATGACTAATTTTTTTTTTTAGCGGCCAACCTGCCAATAAAATGCCATACGCTGCTTGGATGTTAATTAGAGTGCGGCCTAGTTAGTCAGTCTGAAGAACGTGAATTGAAGTTTGGATGTGGGGGTAAAAGTTTTTTAATTTATTATTTCCTCCAGATGATTTTCAATGTGCGTGGATTCTGAGTGCATTAATAATTAAATCTAAGGACCCCTTTATGCACAGAGCCCTTTGTTCACACATGGCAAAGATGCCCTGTTATTCACAGGAGTGGATGCGATGCCTTTCTCTCTGTGGATGAGTTCAGGATGCATCCACTTATTCCGTCATTCGGAAGTTGGAGTTCTTTTTAAGTCTATCTTTGGGGTAAACCAGCATCTGCAGTTCCTTCCTCCACATTTCGTCTGTTCCACTGCAAAATCTCCTCCAGGTGTGTCTACTTTGAAGAGGTTCTCCTCCTCACTCCGACGAGGGTTCTCTCTCCCTGCACCCCCTCTGTGATTCCTCCTGCTCCTTGTTCTTTATCTCTCCACATCACCGCCTACATCTCTCGTTTCCCTTATCCCTAACAGGTCTGAAGATGGGTCTCGACCCATCTCTTTGGAGCGCAGAAGGTTAAGGGGGGACTTGATAGAGGTCTTTTAAATTATGAGAGGGATAGACAGAGTTGACGTGGATAAGCTTTTTCCATTGAGAGTAGGGAAGATTCAAACAAGAGGACATAATTTGAGAATTAAGGGACAAAAGTTTAGGGGCAACATGAGGGGGAACTTCTTTACTCAGAGAGTGGTAGCTGTGTGGAATGAGCTTCCAGTGGAAGTGGTGAAGGCAGGTTCGTTTTTATCATTTAAAAATAAATTGGATAGGTATATGGACGGGAAAGGAATGGAGGGTTATGTTCTGAGCGCAGGTCAAGGGCGGCGGACTGTGCATCTATGTGAACAACTCATGGTGTACGGACGTCGTTAGGATTGGTAGTCACTGCTCTGCTGACCTGGAATACCTGATGTTAAAGTGCAGGCCCTTCTATTTGCCCAGAGAATTCTCATCGACTGTTATCACCGCAGTCTATGTACCCCCGGACGCTAATGCCAGGCTAGCAATGGAAGAACTGCAAGCTGCTATCAGCAAACATCTATCTGCTCACCCAGAGGGGGCATTTATTGTTGCGGGTGATTTCAACCACTCCGACATTAAAGGGCTTTCTCACTGTGCGACCTGAAGCAAGACTTAACAAGATTTAACATCGTGGGAACCTTCTGCGATAGCAGTACGGCATTCATGGACCTCCGTGGCGCTAACGGCAGGTAGTCGTGTGACTTGGTACTGTACTCCCCAGGTTCCATCAGCATGTTTCCTGCCCAACCAGAGGAAACAATATTCTGGACTTAGTTTACACTAATATTACTGAAGCCTACAAAGCCCTCCCCCTCCCCCACCTTGGTCAGTCTGACCACCTCTCTCTGTTCCTGCTCCCCAAATACACACCTCTGATCAGACGTGTGAAACCTACCACGAGGACAGTGAAGGTCTGGCCTGAGGGGGCTGTCTCTGTTTTACAGCAGCAGTTTCAGCAGACAGACTGGAGTCTGTTTGCTACCCAGTCCACCTTCAATTCACAAGTGGACATCAACTCATACACCTCAACAGTTATGGACTATATAAAATTCTGTACCGATAATGTCACTACCCACAAAGAAATAAAGACCTTCCCTAACCAGTAGCCGTGGATGAGCAGGGAGGTCAGACTCCTACTGAAGGCTCGCGATGCCGCTTTCAGATCTGGCGACGCTGAGGGATACAGCTCATCCAGGGCCCATCTACATGGGAATTAGGAATGCCAAACTCAATCACAAACGGCGGATTGAGGAGCACTTCCATAACAACTCTGACCCCAGGCGCATGTGGCAAGGAATCAAATCCCTTGCCGATTACCAGAAAGTTAACACCTCTCCCCCAGACAACGCCTCCCTTCCTGACGACCTAAACCATTTCTATGCTCGCTTTGACCGTGATAACAAAACCCCAGCCATCAAAGTTGCTCCACCCCCAAATGAACAACCCCTCAGTCTCTCCACCTCTGCTGTACAAGATGCACTGAGCAAGGTGAATGAGCGCAAAGCTGCCGGCCCCGATGGCATCCCCGGGCGGGTGCTCAGGGCATGTGCTGGACAACTATCCCTGGTCTTCACCGACATTTTCAATCTGTCACTGGCCCAGGGTGTTGTCCCCACTTGCCTCAAGACATCAACCATCGTGCCAGTGCCCAAACAGTCAGCCACAGGGAGCCTCAACGATTTCCGCCCAGTGGCACTCACCCCTGTCATTGCTAAGTGCTTTGAGCGGCTGATCTTGGCTCACCTCAAAGCCAGCCTCCCCCCCACACTGGACCCCCATCAGTTTGCCTACCGGGCCAACAGGTCTACAGAGGACGCCATATCGGCGGCCCTACACTCTGCCCTGACCCACCTGGACAACAACAACTCCTACATCAGGTTGCTGTTCATTGATTTCAGCTCCGCTTTCAACACTGTCATCCCCGCCAGCTTGATCACCAAACTCAGCGGGCTTGGCATCTCCACCTCCCTCTGCAACTGGACACTGGATTTCCTCACCAACAGACCACAGTCTGTTAGGGTCAACAACCTCACCTCCTCCACTATAACACTGAACACCGGCGTGCCACAGGGCTGTGTGCTCAGCCCTCTCCTCTACTCCCTCTTCACCCACGACTGCATCCCTAAGTACGGATCCAACGCCATCATTAAGTTTGCTGACGACACCACGGTGGTAGGACTGATCAGTGACAACGATGAATCAGCCTACAGAGAGGAGGTCCAGCACCTGACAACCTGGTGTGCCAATAATAACCTCGTCCTCAACTCCAAGAAGACGAAGGAACTTATTGTCGACCAGGAAGGTCAGAGGAGGCAGACATACCCCCATCCATATAAACGGGACTGAGGTGGAGCGCGTCTCCAGCTACAAATTCCTCGGGGTACATATCTCGGAGGAACTGTCCTGGTCCCTCAATACCTCCAAGCTGATCAAAAAGGCACAACAGCGCCTTTACTTCCTGAGGAGGCTCAAGAAAGCCCACCTGTCCCCCCAGATCCTGACCAACTTCTACAGGTGTACCATCGAGAGCATCCTGACCGCCCGCTTCACGGTATGGTACAGCAGCTGCACTGTTGCGGACAGGAAGGCACTACAACGGGTGGTGAAAACCGCGCAGCACATCATCGGTGCCCCGCTCCCTGCCATGGATGCCCTCCACCGAAAACGGTGTCTGAAACGAGCTGGGAAGATCATTAAAGACCCCTCCCACCCCAACCATGGACTGTTTGCCCTCCTCCCATCAGGGAGGCGGTACAGGAGCCTCAGGTCTCGTACCAGTAGGATGAGGAACAGCTTCTACAATCATACCGTCGCATTGCTGAACTCGGAGTCCCGCCGATAGATTCCTCCGATCCCTCCGTCCCCATTGTTTAATTATTCTGTATTTTTTATTGTTCTGTATCCTCTTTTTTTTTTAATTTCTATATTGCACTACTACGGACTGACGCAAAACTGCATTTCGTTGTACCCATACTCAGTATTTGTGCAATGACATTAAAGTTGAATTGAATTGAATTGAATTGAATTGAATAGATGGGACTAGGTAGCAATGTTACAAAATTTTGAGATTTTAAAAATCAAGTCTGCAATTTATCTCATCAGATAAAGCATAAAAAGAAGTTTAATTTGACACCTAATTCACTTTCATATCTCAAGTATTTAAAAAGTTATGGCCATTTTCATACTCGGAAATTAGCATCTTGTTCCCTATTGATTTTCTATGGACATAACAAAAAAGCTGTAATCGTGGACAGTCAAAAGCCCATAACTTTATTAAAAATTAAGAGAACTGAATGAAATTTTCAGTTATCGTAGATTGAAGCATTCTGAAACAAATATAAATCAATCTTACTTGGATGACCTGAAATTAAAGCATATAATTAGTTAGTTACCCAATTGGAGCTAATTTCAAACTTCAATTACTAGATCTAAACATCTATCTATTTCTTAATAAATGATTAACATTTTTAAATAGCCTAAGTGTCCAAATAATATTCACAAATAATTCAGAATAAAACATGATTTTTAAATCTCATTTACATTAATTTATAGGCCAAATGGAAGGAATTTAGTGTTCAATTGCTGTAAATTAAAGTCCATTTAAATCAGCTTTCTAGTGGGTTCCTGTGAACGCACTGGTTTAGAACGTTCACATTGCGGTAGATTTGTGCCCTCAAATGCCCAGAAAAATACTGCGGGATATAATGGGCCCAAAATGAGCTACTCGCAACATTAAACTTTGTATAAAGGGATCTTAAGAAGCCCTTTTTAATGTAAAAATAAACAGCCTACCTTCTATTGTCCCCTGTATGAGACCCTGCCGGTGCCGATGGTCGCGGGTTTAGAGGTTAATTTTTAAACTACTACAACAATTATATAAAGCCTTTAAAACTAATAATAGCTAAAGCGACGGAATATTCCAGCGATTTTCCGTTAATAATTAACTAGGCTGAACATCCTCGATTGGAACAGCCTAGGGAAAATCGCGTTTTAAACCCGCCCCCCTCTAAACGGCGCCAAAATAGCGCACACCCGCAGCGACAGATTTTCAGCGACGCTTCAGGTAGGCTTTGCGACATACCTAGACTAGGTGAGAGTAAGTGTTCGGCACGGACTAGAAGGGCCGAGATGGCCTGTTTCCGTGCTGTAATTGTTATATGGTTATATGGTTATATGGACCCGAGACGTCTCCCGTTCCTTCTCTCCAGAGGTGCTGCCTGTCCCGCCGTGTTACTCCAGCTATTTGTGTCTGCCTTCGGTTTTCTTCCTACACAGAGTTCCTTTAATAAGCGGCTCAGAGCGACTGTATCCTTTCTGCTCCACAGTGCGGTGCGTGCTAAGGCGCTACGTATATTCAATGCTGGGAAAGAGACAAAAGTTTCACGGATGTCGGGAGAATCGAGGATTATGTGGATCGGAAGGAGAGGCGAATTGATACTTTTTTAAGCTCTTGTCCCACTTAGGAGACCTAAACAGCAACCTCTGGTGACCATGCCCACCACGCAAAAAAAAAATCAAGGTCGGGGTGACCTGCAACCTCCTACCATCTCCCACGCATATGTTGAAAACCTTCCTCGACTATGAAGGAAACCGGCTTCCACTAGACCTGCGACTAAACAATGATCGATTTTTAAAGCGGCAACCTATTTTTAGTCGAGGCCGGTTTTAATGATGATGAGAAAATAGCAGCAACCTAGGTGAAGCCTCGACCACCGCGGAAACCACTTTCCACCATTAGGGAGAGTGACCAAAACCTCCGGTGACCTCATGAAAACCTTGGGTGGCGGGCAAGGTCACCAGAGGTTGTTGTTTAGGTCTCCTAAGTGGGACAGGGGCTTGAGAGGGCTCGCTGCAATCATGATCGGATTGAAAGAAGAAAGGGTTTGAGGGAAAATTCTGGCTGCTCAAATTTCACACATATTCTCTTTCCAACTATGGTTGTCTAATAGAATGATAATGGCATGGAGGAAGGCCCTTCAGCCCATTGAGTCTATGCTGGATATTTAGTTTAGTTAGTTTAGTTTAGTTAGTTTAGTTTAGTTAGTTTAGATTAGTTTAGATTAGTTAGTTTAGTTTAGTTTTGTTTAGTGTAGTTTAGATTAGTTTAGAGATACAGCGCGGAAACAAGCCCTTCAACCCACTGAGTCCGCGCCGACCAGCGATCACCCGCGCATTAACACTACCCTACACACACTAGGGACAATTTTTACGTTTATACCAAGCCAATTAACCTACAAAACGTCTTTGGGGTGTGAGGGGAAACCGAAGATCTCGGAGAAAACTCACGCAGGTCACGGGGAGAACGTACGAACTCCGTGCGTACAAGTCAGGATCGAACCCGGGTCTCTGGCGCTGTGAGGCGGCAACTCTATCGCTGTGCCACCATGCCGCCACTATTAGTAGAGAAATCTCCTCATTTCCTTTGCCTTCGGAGCATAGAACATAGAGAAGTGCAGCACAAGGACAGGCCCTTCGGCCCATCGGCCCACAATGTCTGTGCTGTACATCGATCAAATCTCTGCGCTGTATCTCTAACCTAAACTATAAAACTAACTAACTATTTCAGCCGAGCTGATAAACTGTATTCTCCTCTGCAGAAAATGGATCCGTCTCTTAATCCCAAACTATTTGTTCAGGAGGTAACACTATGTTTCAGAAGCTAAAATGTTATGAAGCTAATGAAGGTAAAATCATATTGTATGATGAAAAAACAATTGTAAAAATAGCTCCACGAATAAATGTATTCAAATAATGAATTCTGAATGCAACATAGAACTCAATTATTGCTGTAAGGTACCTTCTGAAGATTTCTCTAGGGATACTCAATTTATCAAAATGAGTAGAGAGGTTTTTTTTAATATATGAAACCTAAGGATGCGATTTCTTTGATTGTATTATTTGGAAAAAAAGGTTTGTTTTTCACTTTGATCTTCTCAAAATTAATCTCCCTCTGCAGAAGAGTGAGCAAATATTTTATTCGTGAATAATAGGATGTAGGACAGTACAGAACAGGAACAGGCCCTTCAGCCCACAATGTCCGTGTCAAACAGGGCGTCAAGCTGACTTAATTTCCTCTGCTTGTACATGGTCCATATCCCTCCATTCCATAGATGGCTGTGGAGGCTAAGCCAGTGGAGTATTTTAAAAGCAATTGTTAACAGATTTTTGATTAGAATAATAATAATAATAATAATTTTATTTATAGAGCACTTTAAAAACAATCATAGTTGCAACAAAGTGCTGTACATCACTAATCATTGACAAAAAAAGTTAATACACACCAATAATAACGATTAAAAGATGGAGTAAGTAAAGATATTCAAAATAAAGAAATATTAAAAACACTAAAAACAGGAGCAAAGTCTCATGCATGGTCAAAAGCCAGGGAGTATAAATGTGTTTTAACACTGGCTTTGAAGATGGACAGTGAGGGGGCCTGTCTGACGTGCAACGGCAGAGTGTTCCAGAGTGCCGGAGCAGCAACAGAGAAAGTGGAAGGTAGACAAAAAATGCTGGAGAAATTCAGCGGGTGAGGCAGCATCTATGGAGCGAAGGAATAGGTGACGTTTCGGGTCGAGACCCTTCTTCAGACTAGTAATTAACCTGATTAGTATGTAGTTGGTCTGATTGATTAGTAAGTGGGTCAGAGGTTATGTTTATAGTTTAGTTTAGTTTATTGTCACGTGTACCGAGGTACAGTGAAAAGCTTTTGTTGCGTGCTAACCAGTCAGCGGAAAGACAATACATGATTACAATCGAGCCGTCCACAGTGTACAGATACATGATTAGTGAATAACGTTTAGTGCAAGGTAAAGCCAGTAAAGTCTGATCAAAGATAGTCTGAGGGTCACCAGTGAGGTAGATAGTAGTTCAGGACCGCTCTCTGGTTGTGGTAGGATGGTTCAGTTGCCTGATAACAGCTGGGAAGAAACTGTCCCTGATTCTGGAGGTGTGCTTCGGTAACTCTTGTCTGATGGAGAAGGCAAAAACATACTTGGTAAATACTATTCTGATTCTGATTCTGATTTCGAGAAGAGGGAGTGACCGGGGGTGAGACTGGTCCTTGATTATGCTGCTGGCCTTGCCGAGGCAGCGTGAGGTGTAGATGGAGTTTATAAAAGGGAGGTAGACAAAAATGCTGGAGAAACTCAGTGGGTGCAGCAGCATCTATGGAGTGAAAGAAATAGGCAACGTTTCGGGCCGAAACCCTTCTTCGGACTGATGTAGGGGGGTGGGGGGTGGGGAGAAGAAAGGAAAAAGGAAGAGGAGGAGCCCGAGGGCTGAGGGAGAGCTGAGAAAGGGAGGAGACAGCAAGGGCTACCGGAAATTGGAGAATTCAATGTTTATGCTGCTAGGGTGCAGACTGCCCAAGCGGAATATGAGGTGCTGCTCCTCCAATTTCCGGTGGTGCTCACTGTGGCCATGGAGGAGGCCCAGGACAGGGAGGTCGGATTCGGAATAAAAGGGAGGTTGGTTTGTATGATGGTCTGGGCCACGTACACAATTCTTTGCATTCCCATGCCGTCTCGGATGGAGCAGTTCCCAAGCCACAGAGTGATGCATCCCAATAATATGTTTTCTAAGGGCGTATCTGTTGAAGTTGGTGAAGTTGGAAGTTGGGGAGATGCCAAACTTCCTAAGCCTCCTAAGGATTGATGGACCAAAGAACTGCTCTGGGTCATATTTTCCACATTTCTATCTTCAGGCAACATTGCATTTGCATTAAAATTTATCAGTGACAGATTTTTCCCGTTTGAATGAATGGCCAAAAGAACACTCTGCTTCTATTATGAAGGAGTAGAATGTGGCCTCTTTTCCAACTGTGCCATATGCCATTTGCAATATTATTTCCAACCGCTCGGCAATTGAACGATCTTTGGACTGCTTTCCTGCACAGCTGACATTATCACCGCATCTCAGTCCCCTTTTCCCAGATGGCTGAGAACAAACCGCTCCAGTCAAGCGTGTGATTGGAGCAATTTATTCATCCTTAGTTTAATTTAGAGGTACAGCGCAGAAACAGGCCCTTCGGCCCACCGTGCCCGCGCCAAACCAGCGATCCCCACACGTGAACACTACCCTGCACACACTAGGGGACAATTTACAATTAGCCTGCAAACCTGCACATCTTTGGAGTGTGGGAGGAAACAGGGAGCACCCGGGGAAGACCTACGCGGGTCACGGGGAGAACGTGCAAACTCTGCGCTGTTGGGTGAGGCCGGTGACTCAGTAGTGACGCAGTATGATGCCGTCACCCCTCCCGCATGCGCAGTAGGCCCTGGTGGGATCAGACCACCACCATTTTCACCGCATGCTGTCATACCTTCTGAACCTTCTGAATTGTGTAGTCAGCTGGGCAATACTCTGCATATCGCTAACTTGGACAATTTTACATTTTCATCAATCCAATTAACCTACAAACCTGTACGTCTTTGGAGTGTGGGATGAAGCTGGGAGCACCCGGGGAAGACCCACGTGGGTCACGGGGAAAACGTGCAAACTCCGTACAGACAGCACCCGTAGTCAGGATCGAACCCGGGTCTCTGGCGCTGTGAGGCAGCAACTCTACCGCTACGCCACCGCGCTGATCTTTTATCATTACAAGCAGAAGCTAGTGGAGCGTCAGCTATATAAAATTTAATATATCCTTTGCTGAAAATAATGCTCCTGAGAGGATGCTTTAATAAGGCCTTAGTCCTAAAAGCTGTTTGTTTCTTCTTGATTGCTTTACCTGTAAAACAACGCATTTAACATTATTACCATACCACTGATTAGTCTTCTGGGCGCTTGCCTTAATATTAGCCGATTATCCCATAATAATCAGGAAGGCAATATCCAAAATTATATTTTCTCTCTGTTTTCTAACGATGCACATGAATCTCATCAGTTATTCTCTTCCAGGGATTGTCCAAGTGATGAGGATTTCAGGTTTTATTGTTGAGGTATACTCTCTGGGTCTGGGCTCACGCTGAAACAAGCTCACAATTGTTTCCAGGCCCGCCGTTTCATTGCAGATGTATTCAACAAACGGCACGGCGGAGCAGCGGTAGAGTTGCTGCCTCACAGCGCAAAAGACCCGGGCTCGATCCCGACTGCGGGCGCTGTCAGTTCGGAGTTTGTACATTTTCCCCCTGACCTGCGTGGGTTTTCTCCGGGAACTCCTATATAACTTATCGCCCTTGTCCCACTTAGGAAACCTGAACGGAAACCTCTGGAGACTTTGCGCCCCACCCAAGGTTTCCGTGCGGTTCCCGGAGGTTGCAGGTGGTTGCCGGAGGTTGCAGGTAGTGGAAGCGGGTAGGGAGACTGACAAAAACCTCCGGGAACCGCACGGAAACCTTGGGTGGGGCGCAAAGTCTCCAGAGGTTTCCGTTCAGGTTTCCTAAGCGGGACAGGGGTATTTATGGTTCATTAGTTCATATGTGATAGGAGCAGAATGAGGCCATTCAGCCCATCGAGTCTACTCCGCCATTTCCAATCATGGCTGATCTATCTCTCTCTCCTAACTCCATTCTCCTGCCTTCTCCCCATAACCCCATGACACCCAGGCTAATCAAGTCTTATAGAAGTAATATTTCCATAGAAACTGTGTGTTTTTCTGCTCTCCTGTAAGGTACGATTTGACTTGGTAATATAAAAGGTTGGGGAATGGTGCACAATTCACCCACCCACTCCCCATTGACTTGAACTCGATATATTTCTGATCCAAAACCTATTCACAACAGTTTGTTATTATTAACCGGTTGGCATGGCGATACAGGGACTAAGTGGTTCAAGTAATGCAATCTGCTGCTTCATATTCTGCTTTATTCTGGAAATGCTACACTGCAGATTCATGTCGAAAAAGTCCACTTGAAATAATAAACCCTGATTCATCTCTGTAAACCATGCAACATTAATCTCAAGATGTACATAGAGTCATATAGAGTCACAGTGATAGTGTGGAAACAGGCCCAACTTATCCACATCGGGCAACATGTCCCGTCTACACTAGTCCCACCTGCCCCGCGTTTGGCCCATATTCCTCTAAACCTGTCCTATCCATGTACCCGTCTAAATGTTTCTTAAACATTAGGATAGTCCCTGCCTCAACTACCTCGTCCGGCAGCTCGTTCCATACACCCACCCCCCCCCGCCTTGTGTATGGGGTAGACAAAAATGCTGGAGAAACTCAGCGGGTGAGGCTGCACCTGTGGAGCGAAGGACTATGACCAGCATCTGCAGTTCTTTCTTAAACTTGTGTTTGGGGTGATCGCTGGTCGGCATGGTCTTGTTGGGCCGAAGGGCCTGTTTCTACCCTGTATTTCTAAAGTCCGAGGATGAATATCTAAAAATCCAAACTGGATGACAATTCAAAGAAATTGGCTCACCTGGCCAAACTTAATCCAGAGTCAAAATTCAAGAATGTTTCATTGAATTCTTACTTGCAGGAGCACAACAGATCTAGAAGCACAATGCACATAAATCATATTGAAACATACAAGATTGTTCAGGGTTTGGACACGCTAGAGGCAGGAAACATGTTCCTGATGTTGGGGGGAGTCCAGAACCAGGGGCCACACACAGTTTAAGAATAAGGGATAAGCCATTTAGAACGGAGACGAGGAAACACTTTTTCTCACAGAGAGTTGTGAGTCTGTGGAATTCTCTGCCTCAGAGGGCGGTGGAGGCGGGTTCCCTGGATGCTTTCAAGAGAGAGCTAGATAGGGCTCTTAAAGATAGCGGAGTCAGGGGATATGGGGCGAAGGCAGGAACGGGGTACTGATTGGGGATGATCAGCCATGATCGCATTGAATGGCGGTGCTGGCTCGAAGGGCCGAATGGCCTACTCCTGCACCTATTGTCTATTGTCTATTGTCATATAAACAGCATTTCAAATAATTAATAAACACAATATTAGTGGGGAAAAAACATGGTCCTCGGTGCCACAAGAGACAGTCCATAGACGTCCATGCAGAAACAAGGAACTGCAGGTGCTGTTTTGCAACAAAAAAAAAGTCCCGGTTCTCGGAGAAAACCCGCACAGGTCACGGGGAGAACGTGCAAACTCTGTGCAGGCAGCATCTGTAGTCGGGATCGAACCGTGTGCTGCCTCATTCATTGTAAGGCAGCAGCTCTACCGCTGTGCCACCGTGGCTAGCCCACGGTAGGGGGAGGGATGGGGAGTGAGGGAAAGCAAGGGTAATTGAAATTAGAGAAATCGATACTGATACCGCTGGGTTGTAAGCTGACTAAGCAAAATATGACGTGCTGTAGCCTCCCTTTGGTCTGGTATTTTGTTGGTTCACGTGCTTGATCAATGGTGTTTTATCATTAATGTTTTATTATTATTAATGTTTAGTGTTTTCTGAGTCATTCGTAACTGTCACTGTATGTCATGTTGTTACCTGTGGGCGGAGCACCAAGGCAAATTCCTTGTATGTGAATACTTGGCCAATAAACTTACTTACTGACTTACTGTTCCTCCACCCTGGGACTGCTACTTCTTCTTGCGTATGGCGGCACAGCCTAAAGTTGTAGGACAACTTGTTCTATTTGATCTTATTTGATTGTGCACGCCAGGTTGATTGCATTCGTCGAAACAGGGCGGACCACGTGAAGGTTGCAATCTCCCACCCCATCTGGGACTAATGGGACTAGATTAAATTGGGCTTCTTGGTCAACACGGATGGGTTGGGCCGAAGGGCCTGGATCTTTGCCGTATGACTGTATGATTCTCATGGAGTCATAGAGTGATCCAGTGTGGAAACAGGCCCTTCGGCCCAATCTGCCCACACCAGCCACCAATGTCCCAGCTACCCAGTGAGGTTATCCATTTTGGTGGCAAAAACAGGAAAGCAGACTATTATCTAAATGGTGGCCGACTAGGAAAAGGGGAGATGCAGCGAAACCTGGGTGTCATGGTACACCAGTCATTGAAAGTAGGCATGCAGGTGCAGCAGGCAGTGAAGAAAGCCAATGGTATGTTAGCTTTCATAGCAAAAGGATTTGAGTATAGGACCAGGGAGGTTCTACTGCAGTTGTACAGGGTCTTAATGAGACCACACCTGGAGTATTGCGTACAGTTTTGGTCTCCAAATCTGAGGAAGGACATTATTGCCATAGAGGGAGTGCAGAGAAGGTTCACCAGACTGATTCCTGGGATGTCAGGACTGTCTTATGAAGAAAGACTGGATAGACTTGGTTTATACTCTCTAGAATTTAGGAGATTGAGGGGGGATCTTATAGAAACTTACAAAATTCTTAAGGGGTTGGACAGGCTAGATGCAGGAAGATTGCTCCCGAAGTTGGGGAAGTCCAGGACAAGGGGTCACGGCTTAAGGATAAGGGGGAAATCCTTTAAAACCGAGATGAGAAGAACTTTTTTCACACAGAGAGTGGTGAATCTCTGGAACTCTCTGCCACAGAGGGTAGTCGAGGCCAGTTCATTGGCTATATTTAAGAGGGAGTTAGATGTGGCCCTTGTGGCTAAGGGGATCAGAGGGTATGGAGAGAAGGCAGGTACGGGATACTGAGTTGGATGATCAGCCATGATCATATTGAATGGCGGTGCAGGCTCGAAGGGCCGAATGGCTTACTCCTGCACCTAATTTCTATGTTTCTATGTTTCTACACTTGTCCCACCTGCCTGTGCTTGGCCCATATCCCTCCAAACCTGCCCCATCCATGTAACAAAATGAAACTAAATAATTGCCCCACCACTTTCCCTCAAAGATATGATTTGTTTGAGATTACCAGCGTCTAATGTTGTTCAAGTCAAACAGATAAGGACAGTCTGTTCCTAGTTTTTGAAAACCACCATTCACAAAGGCAACGCATCTTACATAAGATGTTGAGAGGAGCCTTCACATCAAAGAACGCATTAACTTCCAGTATCTTTAAGTGTATTGAAATGCTGGAGCCAAAGGCAAGGACAGACAGTGGAAACTTGTACCAGTGATATTCTTGCACATTCATCCACACAGGACAAGTTCCTGCTTTCTGTTATTTTATTGGGAGTTATATTATACAAAATTTAATTGATTCAAATGATTTGGAAATACCATCTAATTGAAAAACACTGGCATTGATAGTTCATAAGTAATAGTAGCAAAATTAGGCCATTCGGCCCATCAAGTCTACTCCACCATTCAATCACGGCTGATCTATCTCTCCCTCTCAACCCCATTCTCCTGCCTTCTCCCCATAACCCCTGACACCCGCACTAAGCAAGAATCTGGCCTTAAAAATATCCACTGACTTGGCCTCCACAGCCGTCTGTGGCAATGAATTCCACAGATTCACCACCCTCTGACTAAATAAATTCCTCCTCATCTCCTTCCTAATAGAACGTCCTTTAATTCTGAGGCTGTGACCTCTGGTCCAAGACTCTCCCACTAGTTGGGAAGCTGCCTGTCCGGCTGAGTTGTGCCAACGCTTTGTATGCTTTTGTGTTTGTAGATGTGAAATTGAGATAACATAGAACTAATATGAACAGGTTAACATGGGACTTGGTGGGCCGAAGGGCCTGTTTCCATTCTCAATCGCCAAAGAAAAAAATCACGACATTGGAAACAGAAACTCCAGAGAGAATGTGTCGGTACGATTTGGCGCAGCGTTAGAGTTGCCGCCTCACGGCGCCCTAGACCCGGGTTTGATCCTGCCAACGGGTGCTGTCTGCACGGAGTTTGTACGCTCTCCCCGTGACCTGCGCGGGTATTCTCCGGGTGCTCCGGTTTCCTCCCACACTCCAGGTCTGTAAGGTTAATTGGCTTTGGTAAACAAAGAATGTTAATTTGCCCCTAGTGCATAGGAGAGTGCAGGTGGCCGCTGGTCGGCGTGTACTCGGCGGGCCCAAGGGCCTGTTTCTGCGCCGTATTTCCAAGTAAAGTAAATTCTGAAGGAAAGGTTTGCAACCCTTTGGCCATAAAAGTGAGAGCAAAAATAAATATTGAAGCGAAAAGAAGATAGAGTACACCAGCGGGAGACTGCATAATAATTCTAGGTCGTGCCACATTGCTGTCAACAGCAGGACAGACAATAAGTCAGAAATGGGAACAAGGGGGACATTTTGGCACATGGTTCCCGCTACATATTTGGCCCTCTCTGAGACACAGGCAATAAATCAGATTGTCTTGCCATTTTGGTAATCAGGAGAGGATGTGAAGCTGGTTTTGGAAGGAGAGGTAGGAAGACCAAGTGCAGGTACATGGAGTACTTTGTCCCATCCTGGTTTAATTCATCCCCGGTCCAGTCGAACTGTGATCGATGAAGCCAACAGACTGGAGTCAATGGGGACCACGTGCCTGAGGGAACACATAAGATAATTTTTCGCTTGAACTGAGCAAATAGCTGGAGAACTCTCTGGAGATACAACGTGGAAATAGGGCCATCGGCCCAACGAGTCCACATTCGGGGACTGTTTCCTCCCAGCTGTTATCAAGCAACTGAACCGTCCCATCACCAGCTAGGGAGCAGTTCTGACCTCCCGTCTACCCCATTAGGGACCTTCGGAATACCTTGAATCGGACTTCAAGGTAACATTAGCAAATTTGCAGATGACACAAAGCTGGGTGGCAGTGTGAACAGTGAGGAGGATGCTTTGAGAATGCAGGGTGACTTGGACAGGTTGGGTGAGTGGGCAGATGCATGGCAGATGAAGTTTAATGTGGATAAATGTGAGGTTATCCACTTTGGTATCAAAAACAGGAAGGCAGATTACTATCTAAATGGCATCAAGTTGGGAAAAGGGGAAGTACAACGGGATCTGGGGGTCCTTGTACATCAGTCTATGAAAGTAAGCATGCAGGTACAGCAGGCAGTGAAGAAAGCGAATGGCATGTTGTCCTTTATAACAAGAGGAGTCGAGTATAGCAAAGAGGTCCTTCTGCAGTTGTACAGGCCCCTAGTGAGACCACACCTGGAGTATTGTGTGCAGTTATGGTCCCCTAATTTGAGGAAGGACATTCTTGCTATTGAGGGAGTGCAGCGTAGGTTTACAAGGTTAATTCCCGGGATGGCAGGACTGTCATATGCTGAGAGAATGGAGCGGCTGGGCTTGTACACTCTGGAGTTTAGAAGGATGAGAGGGTATCTCATTGAAACATATAAGATTGTTAAGGGCTTGGACACGCTAGAGGCAGGAAACATGTTCCCGATGTTAGGGGAGTCCAGAACCAGGGGCCACAGTTTAAGAATAAGGAGTAAGCCATTTAGAATGGAGACAAGGAAACACTTTTTCTCACAGAGAGTTGTGAGTCTGGAATTCTCTGCAAACAATTCGGGGTATTCTAGAGGCATTATAGACAGGAAAACGTCCTCAGAGGGCGGTGGAGGCCGGTTCTCTGGATACTTTCAAGAGAGAGCTAGATAGGGCTCTTAAAGATAGCGGAGTCAGGGGATATGGGGAGAAGGCAGGAACGGGGTACTGTTTGGGGGTGATCAGCCATGATCACATTGAAAATGGCGGTGCTGGCTCGAGGGGCCGAATGGCCTACTCCTGCACCTATTGTCTATTGTCTATTAATTTTTAGTTTAGTTTAGAGATACAGCGCGGAAACAGGCCCTTCGGCCCACCGTATCCGCGCCGACCAGCGATCCCCGCACACTAACACTACCCTACACCCACTAGGGACAATCTTTACATTTACCAAGCCAATTAACTTACACACCTGCACGTCTTTGGTGTGTGGGAGGAAACCGAAGATCTCGGAAAAAACCCACGCAGGTCACAGACAGCACCCGTAGTCGGGATCGAACCCGGGTCTCCGGCGCTGCATTCGCTGTAAGGCAGCAACTCTACCGCTGCGCCACCGTGCCTGCCCTAAACCTTGCACTGAACGCTGTTCCCTTTATCCTGTATCTGTGCACTGTGGCCGGCTTGATTATATAATTGTGTAAAGTCTTTTTGCTGACTGGATAATGCTTTTCGCTGTACCTCGGCACATGTGGAGTTGCTGCCTCACAGCGCTGGAGACCCCGGGTTCGATCCTGACTACGGGCGCTGTCTGAGCAGAGTTTGAACGTTCTCTCTGTGACTGCGTGGGTTTTCTCCGGGTGCTCCGGTTTCCCCCAACACACTCCTAAATGTTGCAAGTTTGTAGATTAAATGGCTTCTGTAAATTGCGAATTGTTCCTAGTGTGTAGGTCAGTGTTACTGTACGGGGGTGATCGCTGGTCAGTCCAGACTCAGCGGGCCGAAGGGCCTGTATCTGAGCTGCAGCTCTAAAGCCGAAAGATCCTAGACTTTACTGGACTTTATCTTGCACTAAACATTGTACCCTTTATTCTGTATCTGTACACAGTGAACAGCTTGATGATAATGATGTATAGTCAAGTATAATTCTGAACTATTAGGCCATTAGGCCCATCAAGTCTATTCCACCATTCATTCATGGCTGTTCTATCTCTCCCTCCTAACCCTGCCTTCTCCCTATAACCCCTAACTAATCAAGAATCTATCTACCTCTGCCTTAAAAATACCCATTGATTTGGCCACCACAGCTTTACAGTGGCAATGAATTCCACAGATTCACCAGACATCTATATGTACATATACGTAGTATGGAGTCCAAAGTCTAAATATGCTGACTGTCATTCTGTAAGTATTACAAGGTCAATCTGCGAGCTCAACAAGCAGTTAATAAGGCGAATGATATGTTAGTCTTTAATGCGAAAGGGCTTGAGTACAAGAACAGGAAGATATTGCTCTAATTAACGGGAGCCCTGGTGAGACAGCGTGTTGAATATTGTGTACAGGTTTACTACACACTGCTGAAGGAAGAATATCCTGTAATGGAAAATGTGCAAGAAATGTTCACCAGATTAATGCCTGTGATGGGGGTTTAACGTTTGAGGAGAGAGGTGAAGCAGAGTTGGTCCGTATTCCTGTGAGTTTAGAAGAACGAGAGGCGTGGACAAGTCAATGGGTGTTTTTTAGCTGGAGATTGACAGATTCTCGATTTTTACGGGTGTCAGGGGTTACTGGGAGAAGGCAGGAGAACAGGGTTAGGAGGGAGAGATAGATCAGCCATGATTGAATGGCAGAGTAGACCTGATGATGGGCCGAATGGCCTGATTCTGCTCCTATCACATGAATGTATCTCATTGAAACATGTGCTATTTCTAAGTGGCATGAAGAGATTTTGGTGTATTATGCGAATCCCGTGGCGAGGATGTTTAGGCTAGTTTAGTTTAGAGATATAGCGCGGAAACAGGCCCTCCAGCCCAGCGAGTCCGTGCCGACCAGCGATCCCCGCACACCAGCACTATCCTACACACACTAGGGACAATTTACAATTATGCCAAGCCTATTAGCCTACAAACCTTCACGTCTTTTGGGTGTGGAGGAAAACAGAGCACCCGAAGAAAACCCACGTGGTCACAGGAAGAAAGTACAAACTCTGTCCAGACAAATTGCTATCTTACAACCCCAGCAGACCGTGTTCGACCCTGACTACTGGTGCTGTTTGTAAGGAGTTTGTACGTTCTCCCTGTGCCCTCGTGGGTTTTCTCCGGGTGCTCCGGTTTCCTCCCACACTCCAAAGACGTGCAGGTTTGTAGGTCAATTGGCTGTGGTAAAAATTGTAAATTGTCCCCAGTGTGTAGAATAGTGCTAGTGTACTGGGTTGAGATGTGAAAAGCTTCTAAAAATGAACAGATTCAGCAAAACTCCCTACGGAGTGTACATCAAAAGCTCCTGCCATGGAAAAGCTTAATGGCACTTAAAAAGCTTCTGCACGGGTGACTAAATCTCATTGAAAACGCAGTAGCAAGCAACGAGGAACACTGAAGAACAGCACAAATTACCACCTTTGCCATGTAGTGACTGGCACAGCTGAAACATAACAAAAGGAGTTGAGTATAGGAGCCCTAGTGAGATCACACCTGAGTATCGGCCCTAGTGAGACCACACCTGGAGTATTGTGTGCGGTTTTGGTCTCCAAATTTGAGGAAGGACATTCTTGCTATTGAGGGAGTGCAGCGCAGGTTCACCAGGTTAATTCCCGGGATGGCGGGACTGTCATATGCTGAGAGAATAATAATAATAATAATAATGGATGGGATTTATATAGCGTCTTTCTAATACTCAAGGCGCTTTACATCGCATTATTCATTCACTCCTCAGTCACACTCGGTGGTGGTGAGCTACTTCTGTAGCCACAGCTGCCCTGGGGCAGACTGACGGAAGCGTGGCTGCCAATCTGCGCCTACGGCCCCTCGGACCACCACCAGTCACTCACACACATTCACACACATTCACACACAGGCAAAGGTGGGTGAAGTGCCTTGCCCAAGGACACAACGACAGTATGCACTCCAAGCGGGATTCGAACCGGCTACCTTCCGGTTGCCAGCCGAACACTTAGCCCATTGTGCCATCTGTCGTCCCAATGGAGTGGGCGGGCTTGTACACTCTGGAGTTTAGAAGGATGAGAGGTGATCTTACTGAAACATATAAGATTATTAACGGTTTGGACACGCTAGAGGTGGGAAATGTGTTCCCGATGTTGGGGGAGTCCAGAACCAGGGGCCACAGTTTAAGAATAAGGGGTAAGCCATTTAGAACGGACACGAGGAAACACTTTTTCACACAGAGAGTTGTGAGTCTGTGGAATTCTCTGCCTCAGAGGGCGGTGGAGGCCGGTTCTCTGGATGCTTTCAAGAGAGAGCTAGATAGGGCTCTTAAAGATAGCGGAGTCAGGGGATATGGGGAGAAGGCAGGAACGGGGTAATGATTGGTGATGATCAGCCGTGATCACATTGAATGGCGGTGCTGGCTCGAAGGGCCGAATGGCATACTCCTGCACCTATTGTCTATTGTCTATTGTCTGTACTTGCATGCTTACTTTCAGTGACTGATGTACAAGCACACCCAGGTCTTGTTGCACCTCCCCTTTTCCTGATCTGACACCATTCAGATATAAATCTGCCTTCCTTGTTCTTGCCACCGAAGTGGATAACCTCACATTTATCCACATTGTACTGCATCTGCCATGCATCTGCCCACTCACCCAACCTATCCAAGTCACCCTGCAGCCTCATAGCATCCTCCTCACAGCTCACACTGCCACCCAGCTTCATGTCATCCACAAACTTGAAGATATTACATTTGATTCCCTCGTCTAAAACTTTTAGTCACATTGGTACATGGATAGGACAGATTAGAGGGATATGGGCCAAATGCAGGCAGGTGGGACTAGTGTGGATGGGACATGTAGGCCGGTGTGGACAAGTTGGGCCGAAGGGCCTGTTTCCACACCATATCACTCTATGACTCTGGGAAAAACCTCATCAAATTATATCTATGGCTTGTACAGTCATAGCAACCTACATGAGGAATGATTCATGCCAACACACTTCAAGAAATTTTGACGTCCTACAATGATCAAAGGAATGATTGAAGTGGCCACACAAATTCATGTAATATGTTTGAACTTTAATTTTCACAAATAAAGGCAAAGAATTATTTCACAAATAAAGGCAAAGAATTATTTGATAAAATTGCAGAGATTGATTAAGTTTAGTTTCATTTCGAAACACAGCACGGAAACAGGCCCTTCGGCCCACCGAGTCCGCGGCGACCAGCGATCCCCGCACATTAACACTATCCTACACACACCAGGGATAATTTTACATTTATACCAAGCCGATTAACCTACCGTATAAACCTGCATGTCTTTGGAGTGTAGGAGGAAACCAGAGCACCCGGAGATGACCCACACGGTCACAGGAGGAGGCAGCACCCGTAGTCAGAGTCGAACCCGGGTCTCTGGCGCTGTGAGGCGGCAATTCTACCGCTGCGCCACCGTGAAATTAAGTGTCGATAAACAACAAATGTGAAACAGTCACAATGTGATATCGCCTCAATGTTACGAAGTGCGGCAACAATATTCGAGTAACTACAACCAGAGAGCTACTATCTACCTCCTGGGTGACCCAAGGACTATCCCTGATCGGACTTTGCTGGCTTTGCCTTGCACTAAACGTCATCATCTTATCATGTATCTGTACACTGTGGACGGCTCGATTGTAATCACGTGTTGCCTTACCGCTGACTGGCTAGCGCGCAACAAAAGCTTTTCACTGTACCTCGGTACACGTGACAATAAACTCAACTCAAACTACATCTGCAACTTTCTCGATTTCACCTGCACTTAGGAGAATGATGCGCACATTGCCGTCTGGCTGAAGTGACAAGCAAATGTTTTAAGTGGGCACCGACATTATAAAACACGAGGGAATAAATGACAAGCTGAGGAAAAAAAATCAGAGTGTTAAAAATGAGATAATAGACTTTTAGTGAATAGAAGTGGTGAGTGCAAGGATGAAGAGAATGGCACAAAGGGGCTAGGATGGTTTGCCATCTATATTTGCAGGAATTCCACGCCATGCTTAAGACATCTCACAAACCTCTATGGCCTTTTTCATGCTATAATGCAGTGTGCAAACAGGCCCTTCGGCCCAACTTGCCCACACCGGCCAACATGCCTCATCTACACGAGTCCCACCTGCCTGCGTTTGGCCCACACCTCTCCAAACCTGTCCTATCCACGTACCTGTCTAAATGTTTCTTAAACGTTGGGATGGTCCCTGCCTCAACTACCTATTCTGGCAGCTAGCTCCATACACCCTCCGCCCTTTGTGTGAAAAAGTTACCCCTCAGAGCTCTATATGTAGTGACCTATATAATTCCTTAATTACAGGCCAATTGTTAAAATTGTCCCCAGTGTGTGTGGGAGAGTGCTAGTTAGTGCACAGGGATCGCTGGTTGGCTCGTACCTGGTAGAAACATAGAAACATAGAAAATAGGTGCAGGAGTAGGCCATTCGGCCCTTCGAGCCTGCACCGCCATTCAATATGATCATGGCTGATCATCCAACTCAGTATCCTGTACCTGCCTTCTCTCCATACCCCCTGATCCCTTTAGCCACAAGGGCCACATCTAACTCCCTCTTAAATATAGCCTGAAGGGCCTGTTTCTGCATTGTATCTCTAAATCTCTAAACTAAACTCAGGCCCTCGAACCCTGGCGACATCCTCGTAAAGCCTACGCTGTCTCCGTCTCTCGTTCCCCACTCCCCCTGACTCTTGGTCTGAAGAATGGTCCCATATCTTCTCTCCCCCAGAGATGCTGCCTGTCCCACTGAGTTACTCCAGCACTTTGTGTCTATCTTCTCCTGCACCCTTTTCAGCTTGACACCGTCTTTCCCACAGCGCGGTGAGCTATAGCGCGTACAATACTCTAAAGGGCCTATCGCGGCGTGACGCCTGAATTGTTGTGAGCGGTCTCCTCAAGTGTTGTTTCTTATTTCATGTCGCTGTTAGATTTTGAAATGTTCAAATCCTCCCGGCGACAGTGGGCTTGATGTTGCCTGACGTTGCTGAGTTCTCCTGTCGCAGGCGCTGTCGTAGGTTGTCGCCAGGATGACGCCAGGTGACGTTGGATTTCACCGGGCCATGACCTCGGTGAACTCCATTGGCGACAACCTACGTCATCCTAAAGGGCCCGTCCCACTGTACGAGCTAATTGAAGAGTTCTCCTGAGTTTAGCCTGATTCGAACTCGGAGATTAACGGTAATAACCGCTCGTAGGTACTCGGGGCTCTCGTGGACATTTTTCAACATGTTGAAAAATCTTCACGAGTCTTCACGAGCTTAGCGCGTTTCCCGAGTACCTGCCGTTAGCGTTACAGGCCGCCAAGAGACGTCCCCGAGCTCCGACGTACCCGCTACGTACATTCTACGTGCTTACCACGAGTTTGATTATTTTTTTAACTTGGGAGAACTCTTGAATTACCTCGTACAGTGGGACAGCCGCTTAAGCCAACCGGCGACAGTTCCGGTGTGAAGAGAAGTCTTCAGTTGTCTTCAGTTGTCGCCGACAGGGTCAGAGCTTGTCACGGGTGAACGCAGGTTGACTTCGGGTGCCGTAGGTTGTCGCCTGTGTGGTCGCAGGTTGTCGTACGTGTGGTCGCAGGTGGACGTCCCGAGTCCCGCGAGGAATTGTGTCGCCGGTTGACGTAGCTCGTCGTAGCTTGATGTCGTCTCGGTGGTAGTTTGTCGTGGACATCGTCATGGAGTGTGTGCGTGTCCGGCGTCACGCTGCGACAGTGACTGACGCCACAGATAGACAATAGACAATAGACAATAGACAATAGACAATAGGTGCAGGAGGAGGCCATTCGGCCCTTCGAGCCAGCACCGCCAGTCAATGTGATCATGGCTGATCATCCCCAATCAGTACCCCGTTCCTGCCTTCTCCCCATATCCCCTGACTCCGCTATCTTTAAGAACCCTATCTAGCTCTCTCTTGAAAGTATCCAGAGAACCGGCCTCCACCGCCCTCTGAGGCAGAGAATTCCCCAGACTCACAACTCTCTGTGAGAAAAAGTGTTTCCTCATCTCTGTTCTAAATGGCTTACACCTTATTCTTAAACAGTGGCCCCTGGTCCTGGACTACCCCAACATCGGGAACATGTTTCCTGCCTCTAGCGTGTCCAAGCCCTTAACAATCTTATATGTTTCAATAAGATCCCATCTCATCCTTCTAAACTCCAGAGTGTATAAGCCCAGCCGCTCCATTCTCTCAGGATATGACAGTCCTGCCATCCCGGGAATTAACCTGGTGAACCTACGCTGTACTCCCTCAGTTGCCTAAAAAAATCTCCTAAGTGGGACAGACCCTTAAATGTCGCTGCAGTAACGTCTTATACAACTGCAACATGACCTCCAACATCTATACAACCCCCTCGATGTCCGACAGTGCAAAGATAATGCCCCTGATTTCTCCCATTAACATTCTTGTTTGAGAAGTGTTATGCGGCTTGTTAAAATATCACCAGTACCTCTCTTCCTTGTTCGAGTCTGTTATCTAATTTATGTAATGTAACAGATGCAGAGAGAAGGAGCATAGGAATATGTTCAGTTGCTAATTGGATAGGTGGGCGAGCTGCTAGCTAAATATAATTTACTGCAGCACACCACTCCAACTCTGAACAGCTCAACAAAATAAAAAACATGCTGAAAGGCACATCGATATGCTCTCAATCTGGCTCTCAATCCAAACTGGTTCAAATAACAAGTGGTGATGGAGAATGTTGCCTAAATTGATCGGATGAGCCTCTCACTGCCCCCACATTGAATTTACAGGAGGTCCGTGTGGCTTGTCGGTCGACAGGACCAGGAGCCCACCCGAAGGTTTGTCGGTCAGACAGCGTGGAGAGAGGCCCTACGCCCCAACTTGCCCACCTGTCCCATCTACTCTAGTCCCACCTGCCCGCGTCTGGCCCATATCCCACTGAACCTGTCCTATCCACGTGCCTGTCTAATTGTCTCTTAATCGTGGCGATAGTCCCTGCTTTAACTCTGGAACCCGCGTGGAAGACTCGTGGTCGGTCGGTCGGTCGGTCGGTCGGAGTGACCGGGACGCAGCTGGAGGCGTGGGACGCGAGGAGCAGGGGGCGGTGGGTGGGTGAGCCGGGGGTAACGCATCCAGCACCTTCACGGTTGGCTACCCTGGGACACAAAGACGTCCGGGCGAGGAGAGGAGAAGAGGGGGACGTGGGCCGGTGGGAACTACTCCAGTACATCGAGCGCCCAGGCCAACCGGACTTTGGACTTAACAACGCCAAAATGGCGGCTCCCGCAGGTGTGATATATGGAAAAAGAATTTCACTGTGAAGTTACATATGTGATGAATAAAACACTATTGAACTTAAGGGGTTGGACAGGCTAGATGCAGGAAGATTGCTCCCGATGTTGGGGAAGTCCAGGACAAGGGGTCACAGCTTAAGGATAAGGGGGAAATCCTTTAAAACTGAGATGAGAAGAACTTTTTTCACACAGAGAGTGGTGAATCTCTGGAACTCTCTGCCACAGAGGGTAGTCGAGGCCAGTTCATTGGCTATATTTAAGAGGGAGTTAGATGTGGCCCTTGTGGCTAAGGGGATCAGAGGGTATGGAGAGAAGGCAGGTACGGGATACTGAGTTGGATGATCAGCCATGATCATATTGAATGGCGGTGCAGGCTCGAAGGGCCGAATGGCCTACTCCTGCACCTAATTTCTATGTTTCTATGTTTCTATGAACCATTGAATCGCTAACCTCATCAACTGCATCTGGTGTTCCCTATGAGGCTTTAGAATATAGGCTTGAGAGATACAGCACGGAAACAGGCCCTTCGGCCCACCGAGTCTGCACCAATCATCAGTCACACCGCACACTAACACTATCCTACACACACTAGGGACAATTTACAATTTTTACCAAAGCCAATTAACCTACAAACCTGCACGTCTTTGCAGTGTGGGAGGAAACCGGAGCGCCCGGAGAAAACCCACGCAGATCACGGGGGGTGCATACAAACTCCATACAGACAGCACCCGTAGTCAGGATGGAACCCGGGTCTCTGGCGCAGTGAGGCAGCAACTCTACCGCTGCGCCACCGTGACGCTGTCATCTGGGATTCTCCAAGGAGAGGATGGACAATCTGGAATTGTTTTCTCTGGAATTGTTTTCTATGTTACATGATAATAATAATAATGGATGGGATTTATATAGCGCCTTTCTAATACTCAAGGCGCTTTACATCGCATTATTCATTCACTCCTCAGTCACACTCGGTGGTGGTAAGCTACTTCTGTAGCCACAGCTGCCCTGGGGCAGACTGACGGAAGCGTGGCTGCCAATCTGCGCCTACGGCCCCTCCGACCACCACCAATCACTCACACACATTCACACACATTCACACACAGGCAAAGGTGGGTGAAGTGTCTTGCCCAAGGACACAACGACAGTATGCACTCCAAGCGGGATTCGAACCGGCTACCTTCCGGTTGCCAGCCGAACACTTAGCCCATTGTGCCATCTGTCGTCCCGAGAGTCATGATCGTGAGAGTGACCGATAAGGTAGACAATCAGAACCTTTTTCCCCAGGGTGGAAATGTCAAAAGACTACAGGGCATAGTTTTGAGGTGAGAGGGGCAAACAGAGTGGTACGTTCTCCCCGTGACCCACGCCGGTTTTCTCCGAGATCCGCGGTTTCCTCCCACACTCCAAAGACGTGCAGGTTTGTAGGTTAATTGGCTTGGTGTAAATGTAAATTGTCCCTTGTGTGTGTGTAGGATAGTGGTAGTGTGCGGGGGTCGCCTGTCAGTGTGGATTCGGTGGGCCGAAGGGCCTGTTTCCGTGCTGTATCTCTAAACTAAACTAAACATCCTAGCCAGGGTATTCACTTAAATCAAGCCACTTTGGAACAGTACATGTTTCAATAAGCTAAGTTGCTAAGTGGTAGAAGCAGAATAAGGCCATTCAGCCCATCAAGCCTACTCCGCTATAAACTAAGCTAAACTAAACTAAACAAGTGGCCACTTGAGATAGAGCTTGTGATCCTCCTGTGAGAATCATAGGCTATTTTTGTTTGTACTGCAGTCAACTGCAATTAACACGTTGTACCGAAAGAAGTGAAGACTGTTTGGCACCTCGATTATCCAGCAACCCTGACTTATCTCGATAAAGTCCTGCCAAGAGGTTATCCCATTAAACGTTGACAATGCTTCTCACAAAATACCTTTGCAACATTGGCCTAGACTCCATTTTTGGTTCCCCTGGTCACACAGCGAGAGCAACTACGAGAACATAGGAACATAGAAACATAGAAATATAGACAATAGGTGCAGGAGTAGGCCGTTCGGCCCTTCGAGCCAGCACCGCCATTAAATGTGATCATGGCTGATCATCCACAATCAGTACCCTGTTCCTGCCTTCTCCCCCATATCCCCTGATTCCATTAGCACTGGGAGCTAAATCTAACTCTCTCTTGAAAGCATCCAGTGAATTGGCCTCCACTGCCTTCTGTGGCAGAGAATTCCACAGATTCACAACTCTCTGGGTGAAAACGTTTTTTCCTCTTCTCAGTCCTTAATGGCCGACCCCTTATTCTTAAACTGTGACCCCTGGTTTCTGGACTCCCCCAACATCGGGAACATTTTCCCTGCACCTAACCTGTCCAATTCCTTAAGAATTTTATATGCTTCTATAAGATAGCCTCTCATCCTTCTGAATTCCAGTGAATACAAGGCCAGTAGACCCATTCTTGCAGACTTTTCTCAGGGACGCATTCGGAGACGGACGTTGATGTGCTACTAGTAGGGTCATTAACGTGGTGGAAGATGCACTTTGGTCAGGGTAGATGGCAGGAGAATAGGGAGTCAGTCTACCCCACGACAGAAGGGGGAGCAGTTGTACAGTCTGATAGCCACAGGGGGAAAATGTTTAGTTTAGTTTAGTTTTAGAGA